>NC_056737.1:1765048199-1765195699 GCF_019279795.1 Protopterus annectens
TGCCAAGACTCTACATTCCTCTAATAAATCATCACTACCCGACACCATTCAGGCTAGCCTAATAAACTGCCCCTTTATTAGGGCTCTTTTTTGATGTATAGGATGCCAGCTACAGAAATGCAAAAGAGAGTTAGAGTATGTGGGTTTCCTGTGTGCATGTGTGTGTGTAGATATATATATATATATATATATATATATATATATATATATATATATATATATGTGTGTGTGTGTGTGTGTGTGTGTGTGTGTGTGTGTGTATGCTAAATAACATATCAATGAAGGAAGCTGGTGATTATGAACAATAGAATGAACATGAAAAAAATGTAAATTAAAATTTATTAGGATTGGGTGCTTTCATGTCTGCCTGACACTTCATCAGAATAAAATCATCAAGTACCCATAGTCATATTTATACAAAATAACTTGACCTGTTAATCAGTTTCATGTTAATTAAACTTAACTGAATTCATGGTGTCTGTTAAACACACTGGAACTGCCAGTTTAAAGAAATACATTTAAACAATTGTATGAGTGAACTATAATACCTGTAGTAAATAAATAAGAAATATTCACCACTATGTATAAAAACATTTGTTTGTAAAGAGCACGGACCTGGAGAGTATTACCTATGGAAGAACAAGAAAATGTGGAAACTGCAAACAGTGCAAATCTATTGTTCAGGCTGACAGTAATATTAGATTAATTAGAGGAAACTGCTCAACTACAGGGATAGTCTACATAACCAAATGTAATGCTTACCCATCATTTTACATATAAAAGACAGAGAGGATATTAATGAAAAGAATTTGTAAGCACAACTAAGACATTAAAACTAAAATCAAAGTTAATGCTCTTTACAAGCACTCTTGTCTGTGTTCTAACTTTGAATGGTTTGCTTTTTTATTTTTAATAAAAAAGTTAACTGAAAATGATACCAAACACAGACATTTGTAATAAAAAGTCAAAGAGGATAGCAAAGAAAAATATTTATAAATCAACCTATTAAAATTTTGAGACTGAGAACTGCACATTTTCATAATTTCAGAAGCATTCTTTCTTCTGATACATCTATATACATTACCTCTAGGATAGCTGCACCTTGGCATATGGGCAAAAAATGCAAATAAAAAAGTCAACTTTTGCAATTATGAGGACTTACATTTTGAAGCCCTTTATTAATAATTAAATAAATAAAATAGCCAGATCCATGAAGTAATAAGAAATGACTCATTTGATCCATTTTTATTAATTTTTAATGTTCTACATGCAAAATTATCACTTGATTTGAAAGATAATTATACAACACTCAGAGTTTTCATTAATTAATTAATTTTACTCTACGGTCAGGATTCAATAATCTCTGCATAGGCTCAGTGTAGAAAATACATGGAATGTATCCATGTACATGAAGTAGTGCCTGTGGTGGTGGCGCCCAATGAATATCAATGAAGGTCTGCAAACTTAAAGTTTTGTAGCTCAAACGAGTGCATCTGAGCATGGAATCTCTCTGTGAATGTGGAAAGCACGTCCACATACTATTCAACTACACAGATTTCCCCAGAATGCCCAGATGTTTGCCTCATATATTTGGCCTGTTACTCATAAAATTGTTTTTTGACAAATCATTGCCGACTCTTTCAGAACAGTTATAGCAGACTTCATGCGCATCAGAAAATTCACGATAATGCAAAATCTGTTATTCTATCAACTTAATAGATTTGTAAGAGGAATATGTAAAAATTGTCCCTATAGTTGTGCCTTTGTCGACCCATTATTTACGGCTTGGTCCAGATGTCTTACTCTAACCAGTTGAGAGTATGCACTTCGTGTGAGTCAGCTGCCTGCAACAGGTTGATTGCAGGGCAATTTCCTCTCCCTTGTTTGATACATATTAGGATTATTCTTAATTAATATTTTATGTGTAATTGTTTACTGTTCTCTCTGTTTTCTTCCTTTTTTTTTTTTTTATTTCCCACGTTTGTGGGATGCTCCACTGATTTGTGAGACTGGACCACCCGTGTATCATATGTGACACAGACATCCAAAAATGGAAATTGGATGCATTCAATTAATACTGCTGCACATCCCTAGTCATAGCGCAAACCTTGTAAGCATGGCTATAATAGGCTAATACTGTCCAGTTAACAATGAATGCTAATATAGGGGATTTCATGTTAGTAATCCTGTGGCTGCAGGTGTTTAGTATCAGACTAAAGTGCTGATGGCATTGGGTTCTAGTACAGGGTATGCAAACTTTTCTTATACTGTTGTGACATAACATCTTGTAGAAATAAAGTGCTACATAGACACATGTTATCTCAACATTCTTGTAGCAAGAGCTGTAGTTTAGGACTACTTTGCACATGGCCCTGGGTTTGAATACTTTGCATTCCATATACATTTTACATTTGTTCCACATCGAATCATATTTACTTCCACTTACAATACCTGATATGACAAAAAGTTGATGAATGTATGGCTCTCCCATTTGAATAACAGAGTTGCACAAGTGTCTGGATATGAAATAAGCTTGGAATTATATTGCTTGAGACTGCACACTATCTGCTGTTTGATACATTTAAAAAAGCTGCACTTTTCTTATCATGACCCAAACAAATGCACTTCTTTTACTGTGTTTGTGCGATAGTAAGTGGAGCACAGCTTATTCAAATGTATCAAAATGCAGACAGTGCAAACTCTCAGTAAGTGCAGTTGGCAGGAAAACATGCTATTTTAAGTGGAATTGGTGGGAAACATACATTAGACAGACTGAGCTTAATCTTGTTTATCTGCTATAATTGAGGGTGAGTATAACGTTAAGTTGGGACACCACTGAAAAAAGACAGATGTCTGCTGTAGAAGAGTAAAAGAATACATGTCTGTGTTTAATTTTGTTGCTTTCTAATGCAAATTCACATGTAAAATACAAGCGACAATCCTTGTATTCAAACCCAAGACCATGTGGATTTCAGCCCAACACTTAACATCTGTAGTAACAGGATAAGTTACATGATAACCTACACATGAGAATTCATCTTGAGTTTTACACTGTTAAATACAGCACAATGATGCTTAGCAGGTTTGCACCATGGAGACTTACATTTATAGAATGCTATGTGTGCCATGGCTTATGTCATAGCCAGTGCAAGGACATACTGAGCATGCCTATGTCTGTCTGCAACCACACCTGCTGCTGGTTCTTCCTGTGACTCATCAATGGCCTGTGGCTGTGGTGATCTTGGCAATGTTGGGAGGATGTGTTCCCATTCCCCTTGCTGATCCCAATGCAGCTGTTTCCACTAGATTAACTTCAGTAGCATAGCACATACTATGAGCACTGAGGGAGCACTGTGAGTGCAGTATCTGAAAAGCATGTTCTGCGACATTAAAGGTTGGTCTGTGTGTTTCATTAAGATGTTCCTGCATGCATCCACGCATAATTGAGCCTGTGAGATATCCCCCATACCACACACCTGGTGTAGTTGCGAGATGTGGCAAATATGGATGGTGTGTTAACTGCAAGGGTTGTCAGCACACACGTTCCAGATGATTCCCATGCCATTACACATGACTTGGCTGTTGTTCAAGTGGTAGAAGTTACAGTTTATGTACACCCTACCCTGTTCCAGATGTTCTCTTGTGTACATGACAGTGATGTACAGCACACATTACTTCAGGGTAGTGAGATAGAGGGTACAATTGTAGCATTCTTGTGACCCCCTCCTTACAACTAATGGTAAAATACATGTTCTCTCTGCCATGTAGTAGCATAGCATGCAGGAATCTTTAGAAGATCCTAATGCCTATAATATACCAAGCATGTCCCCTGGTAGTCTATGAAAGGTACCTGCGGCTAAGAGTCTAAGTTCAACACATACCTTAATTTCCACAGTGATGGGTTCCCTGGTTTTAGCTCTGGCTGTGAGAGAAGGCTGCCACACATTGCACAGTTCCTGTACTGTGTCCTTAGCCTGCAAAGTCTTCACTCTCTCTGTCTATGGTTGTTGGCAGCAACAGCAGCAGTATTGCGTTCAGCCTGTAGTATAGACAAAGACAAATGTATTAAAAAAGCATCAGCTACTAACAAGTTGTCTGTGATTACTTTGTGTCTGCACTCCACTGTTTTCACAATCAGCATGAAAAAAATAGCACGAAGTCTACAGGGATGCTTTATATCTTGTTGACTAGCTCCACAAGGCTGCTTGATTAGCATGCAATTCAGCTGCATATGCTGTAATTAGCATCTGTGAAGCACAGACTAGGACAGATACAATCAATTACTAATGTACTACATTATAAAAAGGCAAATGTGCAGGTAGGCAAACTGATGTGGATGAGAGTTATTGCATTGCTGAGCTCACTGACACATTTATTTCAAACATTATATCTCTACGGAGGAGAACTGTAGTCTACAAGGTCTGTATCCATTTTGTTAACTATGTAATGCATATGCTGGAATGTTGTTAAAGATAATGTGATGTAAATCTGTATGCATGTCTTTGAACTGTAATCATGCCATGGCCTTGCTTTTCAAGCTATATCAGAGGTACGGAGAATAGCAAGTAAGTTGAAATATAATGCTGTGTGATAACTATGTACACATGTTTCAGTGAAAGTACCTTTGGTAGCCCTTTTAGCATTTCACAGTTGTTTGGTTAGCAAAATTGTTTCTAAGCCTGTTATTTTATTTTTTGTGGGGTAAACAATGAGTTCCTACCATGGCACAAACTACAATGGACTATTACTTTGGTTGGTTGGGTGAGCATAGATGAGTATCTGTTATGGTACAAATAAGGATATGTTCCTCTTGTTACTCTGATTTTTTTGTCCCCTCCATCATTATTTTTTGATCTCTGTTGAATATTTAACGTTTACCAAGTGGGGAATACTGATAGCCTTCCTTTACTGCTGTATCTGTAAGAAGTTGATTTGTACTTATGTGATCCTTATATGTGTCATTATTTTAATGTCTTTCAGGATACTGAATGCCTGTTCGACATAGGCCCCCATTTACTGACGCTGAGAATGACCTCATTATCGAGGGATTACATCATCATCATGCAGTACTGCTGTCCAGAGAGCGGGCCAGTATTACTCAGAGTGCAGCCCTGTGGGATGAATTAGTCCACAATATCAATGATACAAAGTTGCACCTATGAGCAGATGTATCACCAAGCAACAGATATGATGACAGGTGCAAGGAGGTATGCAGCTGCAGTGGCACATGATCACCAGGTAACTGGTGGTAGCCCTACTGCAGAACCCCCTCTCACTGCCACAGAGGAATTCCTGGAAGCATTGCCACACAGAACAGCTCCCAGCAGTCAATGACCCAGTACGTTGTTGATGTGGGTGCCACTCCTGCATCTCAAGAGGAGCTTCCAGGTATGCTTTGTTAGATCTTCATTAGAATACTGTGGCATTTTGACATGGTGTCAGTAGTTTATCTGTACATTAGCATAAAGTTGTTATTTTGAAGGTGGTAGTTAAGATAACTGCAGGTGTATGGATATTTTGAAATTGCCAACCACATTTTTGTTAACAGTTGTGCTAGTGCAGATATAGATGAGTAAAGGTATTCCCCCTGTTATATTGTTAATTGTGGTGTTGTTGGCATCACCTCTTCCTTTACTTATTTCAAGACCATTAGGAATTATGTGACACAGGGCTCTGGCAGTTGGTAAGCATTATACATTTTTGTCATTAATATAGATAAATACCAAGATATCTGCTAATGTGTCCTGTCAGGCCTGCTGTATGTATATATATTGCTGTATTGTGTGCATACCTGACAACTATACACATTTTTGCTGAGTGTCCAGGAGTTTGACTCATATTTCTATCTCATAGTTCTTATCAGTGATTTCCTGCTAAATTTAGTCATGAAAGACTGTAGACATAAAATAAGTACAGAGATCTGAGTTTCACATTTCATACCCTGCAGAGATGTCATGCTAAAGCAATAACCGTTATCCTATTACCTTTCAGGGTTTGTAAGAGCAATATTTCTAAACTGTCCCTATTCTTGGGCCTTTGTCCAGCTATTATTTATAGTTTTGTCCAGACATATTGCTCTAAGTGGGTGAGAGGTATGACTGTCTGTAATAATGACAGCAGTGTAAATTGTTTAGCATATATTGCAACATAGTAGTGCAGGTATTAATGTATCCCGGTGCTTCTTCCTTTTGTCACGGGTGATCATGGACATGGTTCTGTGTCCCTTGCACCACCTGATGTCAATGTCTCATCCATCTCTGATGATGATGGTGGGTTGTAGAGTCAGAATCTGACACAGAGGCTGATACTCAATGACCATCCTCATATGTTGCAATGGCTTTGCTAATCTGATCACTATGTAGAAAACCTTTCTCAACAGTAAACACATGTTGCAGTCTACTTGTGTTCCAAGGTCTATCAATACAGATTTGCTGATTAGGGTATTCATGGTTATGTCATAATAAGCTGGAACATTGTTAATTCCAAAGGAAATGATTATGCATTTATATGACAGTTGTTTAACAGCACAGAGTTGTCATCAGTCATTGGTCTGTGGAAGCCCCTTTTGAATAGCACTCACAGTGTTAGGGGATGCAATGATAGTGCCCAAGTGTCATTCAACCACAAACTTGGATTGTCACAGACACTCTGTTTTGGTCTGGACTTCTGAGACATACATGGTGAACATGAGTGGACACAGCAGTGACAATTATGGTGACCCATGGATGATGCTTCTGCTGCTACGGGTCAACTCTCCCATTTTGAATGTTTGTTGTTTGTCTGTGAACCAGTTTTTAACCCACCAGACAGCATAACAGTTGATATTCAGCTGGCTTCACTTCTCACTAATGCTCAAATGTGGGATTGTGTGGAAGGCCTTGCCCAAGTCAAGATAGACAATATCAATGCTGTGCACTCATGCTATGACTCTAGTCACATAAATGAATACCAACAGTTTTACCATGCACAAACTTTCCCTGGGAAAACCATGATGGAACAGATGTAGTGTTTGGATGTCAGCTCTGTTCCTGTATCTGACATCCATTAAAATCCATTCCATTTTCTTACAGTTGAGGCTTGTGAAACTTAAGGGACTATAGGTGCATGTGTATGTTGCTGATCCACCCTTGTGTATGGGAAATAGGTTTTTAGTTTCAAATCTGTGGGGATAAACGCAGTACTAAGACTGTGCTTGCATAGGGTGCCTAGTACAGTTGTTTGCTGGTTAAGAACATTAAGAATGCATGTAGAAATGCCATTTTGTCCCATGAAGGCCATTTTCCTGTTCTTGGAGAGAGCAGTGATCAGTTACTTTGTAGAGGGAGGTTGGAGGTGATGTTGAGGATGTGTTGTGGTAAGCTTGTGGGTGGATGAGGGGATATTTTTTATCCAAGCATGTCTGCTAGCTAGTTTTCAATTTACACACATTCAGTGTGTGCAATACCATCCACAATTAATTCAGTGCACATCTGAGTTATACCTTTGATGTTGCAGATATAGCAGAGGAAAGCCTTATGGTTATCCTTCACAATGGTTTGACATATTTCCCAAAGTTATATTAACTTGATAGACTTATGTTGTATAACTCCTGTAGAGGAGGAATTATCCTCAATGAGGAGAGATAATCCACCTCTTGTGTTTCGCCGAACTTCAAATTGCAGTCCGGATTTTTGGAAGGCATTGTAGCCTTGCAAGGCCAGGTTACTTACTGCAACCTTGAATCAGATATCTGTGACTGCTCAAACAACCATCACAAATGGTGGTGCAAACAAATGCTGACAGAGTGTGCGGTTTCTGATGTGAACTCCTACAGTTTAGCAGCATGCTCTTACTTTGCTGGAGTTACATATTTTTACATAGTAACTCCTGTTTTGGTGACATTGCCTAATGAAGGCATTATTGATGAGGCACATGCTTTAGCCAACAAGCAAAAGCCTTGAGGTGCCAGGTGAAGTTCATGTCTTGCAAAGCAGTGTGGTCTATCCACAATGTCATCCCACACTGACAGGAAATGGCGCCCCTTAAAATGACACCAGACAAATAACCAATTTCAGACGATAGTTTGTTTTGTATATTGTTGCCTCATCTGAGGTGATCTTATAATGATGGTTAAACATAGGGATATACATGGCTGGGATACACATTTAGACAGCTCAGTCATGTCTGTCTCCATATAATCCCTAGACATACATCTCAAGTTGTGCATACCAACACAAACTATGATGGATTAATAGTGAGACTTGTGAAGAGACATCATTGCATGTGTGATGTATCAATTACTTGTGACACACAGCTGACCTACATTTCTCCTTGTTTAAGCTAGAGAGTGGATCAGGTGCATGTCTCACTGTACAATTAACTGTAAGGAATGCCTTTCTAATAGATAACTATTGCCTTAGGGACATCCTTGTTGAGACACTGGTGCTCCTTTTTTACGTGTATTGTGTGTTTTGGGTTTAGTGCTACGTGTACCATGTCTGTATTTTGGATGTCTGTGGTGTGTCTGTAGGTTGTGGGAGAGTACCTCTGCCCATGATGGTACTTCACTTGATGTTGTAGTACAGGCATTATCTGCCCTGAGCCAATAAAGACATGTCAACTAGGCTATCATATGAAGGGGAGGGACATTGACAGCGTATAATGTGAGTTGCGATCCTTGTATCTACATAGAGAATGAGAAATGGATGGGTGTATGTGATAATGTGTTATTTTATGTACAGTAGGAGGTTTTTCCAAAGTGTGATCCTTACTTCTGTTGTGAAGAAATTAGGTGTGACATTACTGCTTGTTTAACTGACATTTGTCCAGATATGTTAAGCTGTAAAAGACCTGATCTGCTGGACAGCATTAGCCAACTGTAAGTGAAAATGATTTAATAGTTGTTTCTGCATCTATAACCACAAGAATGTAAGCACTCCGCATGCAAATAAGAGCAGAACAGATAAGACAATGAAACAGTGTTAAAGCTCAAAATTAGACCAGAAACAGTTACCTTACAATGTATAATGCTACTATACACTCCAGGAACAAGGGTGTAGAAGTGTTTTCTCACAAATTATGTGTCATGATGTTTACTTATCAATAGGTGAATTGAAGAGGATTCATGCAGTGTGAATCCAATGTATAGTGTGGGCAACACAACTGCAGCAGAATTAAAGCAGCAATTGACTGTTAGTTTGCTCATAATGCTACATAGGCAACAGGGTGAAAAGGAGCACAGTTTTTTTAAAAAGTGATCATAGCAACATAAAGAAAATTTACTATAATTTTTCTTACATAACTAACAGCAGCAACTGCACATACTGTAGAGCTCTCATGCCATAACAGTGGCTAAATAAAATAACATGACAAATGTGCATGAAACAGTGTTCCATAGGCTGCTATAAGGCTCTCTCTTTGTAATGTCCTGAAACAGCTCAGACACATGTACCCCCCCCCCCAGTTGACTGCAGTGAGAATAGAATCCCTACCTATCTATCTACAGAGACTACAGAACACAGTACTTAACACACACACCATGGCGCAAGATAAATTTGAACTGGACTGCAGGTGGTCTTATAATAGATTACATCAGTAGATCATGTGGAGGACAAAAGGTTGGAGGCCTGCTTGAAATGGATGTTTGTGCAAGCACCAAAACACTGCAAAACCATGCCATTGGAGAAGTCAGTTTGGAATAGACATTTCCACTCTATTTTATAGATGTACACACACACACACACACACACACACACACACACACACACACACACACACACACACACACACACACTCTCTCTCTTGACTGCAGTGAGAATAGAACCCTTACCTAAATACAGAGACTACAGAACTCAGTACTTAAAGCACATTCCATGGCACAAGTCTGATTGGAAGAGGACTGTAGGTGGCCTTAAAGTAGATGACATCAGCAGGCCATGTGGAGGACAAGAGGTTGGATGCCTGCTTGAAATGGATGTTTGTGCAAGCACCAAAACACTGGAAAACCACGCCATTGGAGAGACCAGTTTGGGATACAGACTTCCACTCTTCCTTATAGGATACAGACTTCCACTCTTCTTTATGGACACACACACACACACACACACACACACACACACACACACACACACACACACACACACACACACACAGTGTACTGCGGTGAGAATTGAACCCCTACCTATCTAAGAGCACAGACTACAAAGCACAGTACTTGACACAAGTGCCATGGCAGAAGTCTGCAGGTGAACTTATAGTAGATGACATCAGCAAGCCATGTGGGGAACAACAGCTTGGGAGGCATGCATAGGCACATCACTCCTTAGTGTCATCTTAGGCTAGTACCCTAACAGTAGTATACTGTTTAAAAGCCTAGCTGTGTAACAACACAAGTCCCCATGTTGAGCATATTTGGCTGTTTGAGTTTGGCAGTGCAAGCCTGTCAGCACCACTAAATCTCCCTTTTCATGAGGGAACACACAACATTATATATTATACTTTGGCTTGTGTTTGATTTATCTGTTGTAAAATTAAGGAGACCCTAGGGTTGTAATAATTGTTGGCGTGGTTGGTGGTGGGGAAACAAATGGATATTAAATTTATGTACATATAGTTATATTGTGCCTTCAGTTTGCAATGCTTCCAGATGTAGTCTTAGGTCAGACGAAGCATCTGGGAAATACAGAACAATAACAACACAGATGTATGTATGTAATGTAATAGTTGGGCATAGCGCAAATGCAATGCTTCTTGCGCTAAGTGTACATGCATGAGCATTTCCCTCTTTTACCTGTTTGTGCATAGGTAAATAGTGCACAAATGCAAGACACATTCTAACATCTGAGACTTTGTTTTATATAATACATACCTGATACTATAGATCACTCCTATCACTGCTCCTGGCTGAGCTCTCCCAGTTACCAACAGCAATAATAGAATGCATCCAGTTTCTGTTTTTGGCAGTCTGACATATTTTACCTGCTTTTTCCATTTCTGGAATGCTGCGCTTTGCGCAAGCTAGCTATGCATTATCAAAAATGTTTTCCACAAGTGGTGCACCACGCAAATGTGTACAAAGGTGATAGAAGTATGGTACATAGAGTCAAAGTCTGTAAAAACATACTACCTAATGATAGTACATCTCCAAAATTTCAAGTTATATCAGGATTAGCACCCTCAACACCAATACAGCTTCAGCAAACAGGATGGATGCCTTAGTCCTTTTTGCCACAGAATCAGCTTGCCAGAATAGAACTGGGGTCATTCATAACACAAGTAATTGCACAAAAATGCCCACTGCTATCAAACCATGGACTGTGTATTGTACAAGAACTTCTGTGTTATATCTGGACATAGAGCGGTTAGGAGTCATACAACCTGTCATAATTATGGTTATAGATATGCATCTCTCTGTCTTACATGTGTTTTTGTTAATTCATCAGTTGCCTAACACATGCAATGTATAAGTAATTATATATAATTGTCCTTAAAATGTGAGCAGATATTATCTCTGACATAAACATGCATATACTGTGGGTTTGGGGGTGGCATAGCTGAGTTACTGTTATGGCAAAAACAAAGAAACACTCCTGTTTTGGGGGTAGAGGAACAAAGCATGGTTACTATTAGGATACAAACAAGTCTGAGGCCAGAAACTGCAATGTGTAGCCTCACATTCTAACTTGTCTCTTGAATGATGTACCAGTATTCTGTTGAGGTAGGACTGTTTGAATGGTTCATGCCTGAGGCTTATAAGTATCATATCTGTAGTCACATGTTATTTTAATTTCTGTACAAATCCACCACTATTTACTTGCATACTGTACCAAGTTAATAGATGCAAGGATATGTAATAATACTCTTCAAGTATACAGTCTAGGTTCAGGACTTACCTTGCAAATGCAGTGATTGACACACCTTTAGTACAGGGTTGACTCTGATGCAAGCATGGATAGGTACAGGTTTTGTGAGTTGCCTGGCATCAATTTTAATATATGCATATGAGTAGGAGAAAGGTATTATTGCTTAGGTCCCTAAGTGGTAAGTGAAAGTGCTATGCATGGTCTCTTAGCCAAAACAAGGGCATACTGAGCATGCTTACATCTGCCTACAGGGACAGCACCTGGGGGTTCCTCGTCCAAGTCCTTCTGTGACTGTGGCTGTGGTGACCTAAGTTTTGGTGAGGGGACGCAAGTCCCTTCCCCTTGCTGATCCTACTACAGCTGTTTCCACAGGATCAGATTTTGTAAAACAGCACATAATGTGAATATTTGTGTACATGTATGTGGATTATACTGCAAGGCTCCACCTGATATATCTAGGCAGTAGAACTGTGACTTCAGAAGCCCAAACACACTCTCTATGATTTTTCTAGTTTGTGCAAGTGTCTCATTATAGCATTCTTCCATGGGTGTGTGTGCACTTCTGATGGGTGTTATCATCCATGGTTCTAAGCCATAGCCAGCATCCCCCTGTAAATGGCCCTGTGGGATGTCCCCACTAGCAAACAACTGGTACAGCTGTAATGTATGCCAGATATGGGAGTTGTGATAACTGCCAGAGTTGCCAGCACACACGTTCAAGATAATCCTCTGGACATTGCACATGACTTGACAGTTGATGGAGTGGTATCCCTTGTGGTTAATGTAGATTCTACCCTGATCACCAGGTGGTGTTTTGCTGTGTACATGAGTGCAATCTATGGCACCCAGTACTTCAGGGTAGTGTGCCACATAGTAGAACTTTTGCATATTTCTGGCCCTCTTCTCAGAAGACAAAGGAAAATATATGTGCTCACTGGCATGTATGAGCACAGCATCCAGGAACTGGTGGAGTACCCTGGATGCTGATGCCTGTGACACACCCATCATGCCCCCAGTTGGTCTTTGAAAAGTACCTGTAGTTAATATTCTAAAGGCTACACATACCTTAGTTTCTGCTTGGATGTGTTCCTTTTGGTTGGTTCTGGCTTTGAGGTGATGCCGACAGAGCTCACAGAGTTCTTGTAATATGTCCCTGTCCACCCTGTAGTGCTCTACAATCTCCAGCTCATGTAGCACCTGGAAGGTTACCCTGGGCCTGAACACTTTTCTCCTTCTTGGCCTTGGCCTATTGTCAGCAGCAACAGCAGCATTGACTTCAGCCTCTAGCACATACAGATGTAGAATAGCTATAGCAGCCCATAGCATTATCTTAGTTAAAATTTCCAAGTTTCTACTTCAATGCTAGGGAAGTATCGAGGGAACATAAGACTGTAGGCTACATGGATGAATAGGTCCACCATGTTGGATTGGCTAATTATAATGTAATTCACCTTCTTAGGCTATAATTAGCATGACTTAAAACACCTGCTTGAGTGCTCAGTATTGGCCTTATATGCCTAATTACTGCGCTAACAGCCTGGAATCTACATGGTTATTAGCCGTGTAAGCAGGGCAACTGCACAGGACCACAATGCTGTAAACACAAGGCAGGGTATTACTTTGCCTGTATATATGATGCATGATGCTTACACTACAATATAATACTCTTATTACATCAGTTTTAAATATTTTTAAAGCTTGCATTAGGTACATGTTTATTATTCAGCTGGGGGTGGGGGAACAAAGATGCATTTATGTCAGGGCAGTAAAAATTACATTTTCATTTGGGAGACTGATTTTTTAGCATCCACATTGTGTACTTAGGTCATAATATGTGTGGTTGTATCTATTAAGGTCAGTTCTGTCCAGATTTCAATACTTTTAATTGCCCATGTTTCCGTGTAGACTGGTCTACTTGGAAATTTTCTGGGTGCACTACCATCACATACACGGAGTCTACTCAGCTTCATTTTAGGTTGTTGGATCACTCATTCACATCAGTTTGCTTCATTAGCACAAATTTCAGCTACTTATGCTGAAATCTGCATTCCACGAAAGTTTCCGTATTTGCAAGTGACTGCCCGTGATTGTGCACCACCTACGCAGACTTTACTGAATTTTAAACTAGCCACACCCACGTATGCATTGAAATGCAATGAGCAGACTGTAAAATTATCATGTAGGGTTTATTGAATTCCCGTGTACATGTTGCCTTGTATTAGTGTAAATATAAATATCTTCTGTATTTAATCTACAGATGTAGAAAGTCTTTTTGACCAGTCTGCTGAAATAATTAATTAAGGATAAGTAAATAGATTAAATCCTCTTTAAAAACCTAGGTAATGAACAGTAGATAAAAAGGAGGTATTGTGAGACGTAGTAAAATGTTAGAAATAGTGGACTATTAAAGAAACAGTTGTGTTCTTATTCACAAAGAAATAGTAGGGAAATGCATTTTATATGGTCATAAATACTGTAAATAAAAAGGTAGATATAATACTTTCAAAGTAGGAAGGGATAAGAAAGAATCTTAAATGCGAAATGTGGAGTTAATGACATTCTGGCTATAGTTTTAAAAGAAGTTACAGGAGAAATAGTAACAATGCTAATTAACATTTAAAAACTAATGATGCAAGGTAAACATCCTTATTTCCTGTAAAAGGCAGATGGGATGCCCTTTTTTTTTGGGAGGTGCAATAGCCCCGAAAGTAGAAGCTATCAACCTCTTAAGTTTGACTTCAGCTATAGGAGTAACCATAGAGTCATAACTGAAAGGAATATGTTTTGAATATTTGGATGCTAATGAGGCACTCAGCCCAAGATAATAGGATTCATAGTGGGAATGCCATACCAGACAAAAAAAAAATAGACTTCTTTAAGGAGGTAACCAGGGCAACTGATAAGAAAGGGACTAGAGAGTTGACCTTTTTAAACTTTAGCAAGGCTTTTTATATAGAATAATACAAAAAAGTAAAGAAGCAAAGATATAGGTCTGAACTGAGCCATGGTCTAGCATCATGTGTAAAACACTGTCTTGAGCAAAATATGAAGAAGGTAAAATAATAACTGGACTTTAGTCAGTGAGAAGGATGGTTATGAGTGTAACACCTCTAGTGACATTAATAACACTCACCCTTTTCATTGACAGTGCATTTGATACTGTTCGCAGCCTGAAAAAAGGAAAACCATGTTTTTTTTTCTAATGACACAAAAAGTTTGATCCTCCCATTCAGTAGGCATAAAGCAGTGAACCACTCCTGGATAGAATACTAGTGTATCACAGGCTACAGATATACACACACACAGACACACACACACACACACACACACACACACACACACACACACACACACACACACACGTACAAACACACGCATACATATGCATATAAGTTTCTATGCCATGTTTCTATATGCAGGACAAAAAATGAGTAACTTTAGTTTGCTAATTACTAAGAAAATGTTTTTATTTGAAGGAAAACATTAACAGATCTTATGTTTACCTCTTAGAACAGAAAATGACATGGACCCTGAGAATTCATCAAAAGTTTAGACAGTACAAAGTAGCTGCTAATTAAAAAAGATCATGCAAGCTTTCTCTCTCTCAGTAAAATGACTGATGTTTTAATATGAATATTTAGAAGAATGATATTTGGACAAGGGCTGGGATTCAAAAAAAGATATGGGGAGAGGTAAGCCTTATCACTAACATGTTTTTCCTCAAGGTAATCCTTTCCATTTCAAAGACCACACTACCACAGAGATTTCATGATAACAGGATTGTCTGCCTAGAGAGCAGATCTGCTGACTGACATAGACAATAATTCAAATTACCCATGTGCTCTTCCCCAGAATTGGCAGCCTCTAAGTTATGCTGTGCAATTAACCACAGTTGGCTAAAAATGTAACATTATCAAAAGACAGTGGTTACACATTGATTCACTGGACGAACTTTTGGTACAAGTAAATTCAGTGAAGTTCCTTGAAGCCATACAAGTGTGGTGTGTCTGAGTGAGTACATGTGAGAAGAAGTGTGATTGCATGTCTAATTGAAATCAAATTAATGTTTGTTTAAGTTTGTCTACTCAGGTAGCCCCAGTATGTGGTTTAGGTAGGATACAGAGAGTGAGAATGCGTGTGTGTGTGTGTGTGTGTGTGTGTGTGTGTGTGTGTGTGTGTGTGTGTGTGCGCGTGTGTGTGTGTGTGTGTGTGCATGGGTGTGTGTACGTGTGCACTCGTGCATTGATGTCAGAAAGTGTATGTGTGTATGAGTGAATGACGGGAATTTCTGTGCTTGTGCAATGCATGAGCCACCAGTGTAAGCAGCAGCAACATAGCTAGAGCAAGGTAAAAGGGGCAGCTGGCTCACATGCAAAATGTTACAGGATACAATCTGCCTGGCCATTCATCGTCCTGATCACTCTTAGTACTATACCTGTTTTTAAAAGCCTGTAGTGCATTTGTGGTCAAACCTGAGTGCTGTGGCACTCCTTGCAGGATATAAACTATAGCAACTGCTTGCTATATTTTTAGAAAGCAGTTTGCTACAGTTTAAAAGAGAAGTTTTTTTTTTTTCTTTTTACTCTAATGTAAGAATGGATAGTTGGGGACAGGGTACAGAACAGGATCTGAATGGCTGGAGTAGGAGGGTGGCAGGGCGTGTCTTGTATTTAGCCCTACTGTTTAGTTTGCCATTAAAAGAGGAATGGACTTTTTGAGTTATGGGGGTGTAGTGTTGGTTTGTGGGACCAACACAGAGCACTGGTTGAGCCAGCGATGCCTCTGTTAAACACTATCCCCATCACAAGGTTCACAATGCTATTGGTTGAAAATGAGATTCAGAGGCATGCAAAAATGACAATGAAGTCTTCCTCATTGAGGTAGGCAATGTACAAGACTGCAAGGGATTTTTCTAAATCCTGGGGAATGTGTTCATTACTTTGAATATTTATTAAATAATCCAAAGTTGTGAAAAAAAACATAAAAAAACAACATCTGATTTGTACTAAGTGAACAAAATCTGAAATAACATGTTTTCCATTAGTTATCTTTAGTTCTTGAGACTCCTACACCAACAGGCACACACACATATACACATGCTTGCTCCTTCCACACACACACACACACACACACACACACACACACACACACACACACACACACACACACACACACACACACACATGCATACACACACACAAATACCATGCATACACACACGCGTGCGCACACACACACACACACACACACACACACACACACACACACACACACACACACACACACATACTCTAGCACACTAATTAATTCACATACATGAACACATGATATACACACACACACACACAGACACATACACACACACACACACACACACACACACACACACACACACACACACACACACACACACACACACACACACAAACTAGTTTGTGCAAATGAGTGAACTTGTGCAAACAAGCACATGTGAGGAATTCATCATGATGTTGTGCAGAACATTTTAAGGAATGTGATCAGTATTCTACCAATGATAATCAATTTTTCCATGCCAGGAAAATTGGTAGCAAATAAAACGTTATACTCATTTTGCCTGCTTTATCAATAAGCTGCCAGAAGGTCTCCACTGTTGTCTATATAAATTAGAAAGTTATAAGAAAACAAGAATATGCAGTTTGCAATCTATTCTTCAGTATCTGCAGGTACGATGTGTTAATGCAACAGAATAGTACAGACAAATGTTTGTCAGGTTCTAAAGATAATTACAAAAAAGTGTGGGATACTTCCCTACTAAGTAACAGAATTAAAGCTAGTAGTATCCTATGGCATATGTTTAATTTATGCACCTTTCATTTATAACCTATGCAAAATTCATGGGTGGTCTCAAAAAACAGGCAAGTGATTTAATGTGTGATATTTGGATAAAGTGGGCTTAATATTTAATAGTTTCACAGTTTTGAATTATAGGGTAAAGGTCAAGGGCCATTAAAACACAGGCTCCAGTTTCACTTAATATACATTTTGACCTTACAATGGAGCCAAGGCACTTTTGTATGATTCCAATGTATTATTTTGCATTAAAAATGAAGGCAATTTATTCCATGATCTAGCAATGGCCTGATTTAGGAAATTTAATTTCAGTGATGTTTGGCATTTTGCTATTTGAAATGTGAAAATGGTGCCAGATGAAGTCTCACGTGATTTTAACAGTTCAGTATATTTAAGAAAATTCTTAGCACTTCATCAATTAATTTTTCTAAATGCTCTTGTTAAGTAGGTGGTTTGACATATTCTAGGCAAGTAAATACATTCTTACTAGATAACAAACCAGTGCAAGATCGATTAAGATTGGACAAAGAAATACTATATTGACATTGATAAAATGGGGCATGCCTTGTGAAGTGTGCTTAAATGCAGGATGAATCCGGAGGCAGTTTTATTGTAACACAATCACATCTGCAACAGAAGACACTATAGTCCTGAACTGCGTAGACAGATGCTTTTTCAACTATATTGTTATGGACAACACATGAGCATGCATTATGAAAAATTAATGTTTTTTTATGCAGATGCAGTTCTCTTACTACGGAGAACACACATATTTTGCATATGTCATTTGCAAAGTAGTTTGACATTTAACGTAAACGTGCCTTGCAAGATCAATATGCATGCATGCAAATTGTCTTATATAGTTATCTCAATATTTTTATTTCCATTCATTCTCTTCTTGCAGTGTCACATGGTATAGAAGATAAAACCCCACTAATGATATCATTACCCAGAATGCTAAGCACTGCATTTCAGATACAAACTCTATGGGCCATCACAATGATGATTAAAATCATCTATATCAGGGCAGTACACCTTGCACCACACAATGACTCTTTCAGTTCCTGCATGTCTTTTCTTCTATTTCATTGAAATATGCTAACATTTGTTGATTTATTTTCCAGATGAGCTGGAATGCTGTGCTAGCTATTATGACACTGATTACTTGCAGATTAGGCACATTTCTGGCTCATTTTGTCTTGATGCCAGACTTGAAAATATGACCTAACATTTGTAAAATGCATTATTGTTACACTCCTGCAGAGAAGGTACTCCGTTGCAATAATGTTATTGTCAGCACTGATTGCAAACTGAATGAACAGGAAAACAATGTTGACTTAAGGATTAACAAATGTGCTGTTAGTCCTTTACTCATTATGACAACTTTAGCATTCATTTAAGTTGATCTTCATATTGAAGCAATTAAACAAACTTCTCACATGGTGGTCGCAGCCAAGACATCAATGAATCAGCATGCCAGTTGTAAAGCAAAGTGGTATGCAGGGTATAAATACCATTTGTTCTTTCAGGCCTTTAAATTCATCTTACTTAATCAGCAGTAGTAAATTAAAATACATAATTTACAGTGTAGTACATTCTATGGCTTTGACAGTTTTTTAATTAGTTCTGGAGAAATCAACTATTATGTAACCTATTAGGTTAGTAACGATCACATGACATGCAACACTGTGACAAAATGAAACTGGATGTCTTGCAACACGCTTATGGGCAGCAGCTATCGTGTTTTGCCACTTTCAATGCAGTTATCCTCTCTTAACCATGTATTCTTGCACCATTTACCAACAAGAGGTAAGGCCAATTTTGTGGCATATTAAATGTATATATTTATTTGTGTATTTTCTTACTTATTTATATTATGTAGCATGGCTTGGCTGTACCAGGCAGAGGAGCCCATTTGCTGAGTAGGTGCAAGGAGAAAAGTTGCAGAAAATAATGATTAACAAAAATAAAGTAGTTAGAAAGCCATAACAAGCAAAGAAAGACACAACAAAATCCTAAATCTGAAAAACTTAAAAATGGCACATGATACTGTCCTCAAGAGACAAAACACTTTAGTAATAATCAATAACTGAGTGTGGGCATAGCAGGATTTATGCACATTTAGCATGGCTGGATCACAAAGGCAAAGCCTGAGGTATTAAACCAAGTCGATTGTAGATAAATCCTGCATTATCTACATCCAGTCATTGATTATTGCTATTACACAATGATGTTATTTAAGAAAAATAATCTTACTTTTTATAAATAATGCCATTGCATGCAATGGCTTTACTGTTCTTCTACATGCTTCTGGTAGTCTGGGGCATCCAAAATATGCAATGCACAGTAGATTTTTTTGTGGTTGTATCATTTGTGGAATCTGCTAAAGATGCACTTAGGATATTTGTGTTTAGTTTTCTGGCATATCATTGAGGAATATAGTCACTCAAAAATGGAAGGCATCCATTTTGTGATTTAATAAGTTTTTACTGATTTATTTATAGTTTGTTAACCAGACTGCAGGAAATGCCATGAAGCTGTTTGTAGGGGTGCTCCTAGCATGTTTTAAATTGTCTGGTAGGGATATGAAGAAGGTGAAACTATCAAACAATATCCTGTGGGAAAAGCTCAATTTACAACAAGCATACTGATTTGCTTTCCAACCAGTATGCACGTTCTGGAATATTAATGTTAATTTATTGTATAATTGATCTGTGTTCAGGTATTAGGTCTTCTCAAGCATCCAAGGATAGTGTAAACTTTACTGTCATTAGGGCTAGCATACTTTTGTCTACAGTATTATGAAAATAATTATTTTTTCTGTTTTTAGGCCAATAATACAAATTTATATAATTTGAAATAACCCTATGGTATTGGTGAAGCTTGACCAAGAGTGGGGTTATGCAATGTTGTCTTATTAGTACATGTGTATGCCTGTGTCAATATTCCTTGTTAGTCTTTAAGACTGTGAGATAGTTGCATCTGTCTAACTTTTTAAAAATGTTCACCTGCCCCCAGCACAGCTCTACGAGTCTGTTTTACATCAGAATTGTCCATTCAAATCATGTAAGAAAGAGCCACACTGGGAGTCTCATTCAGTGGGATCATCCTTTTAAATACAGCCCTTTTATATTTAGTTTTACAATATACATCTTTTGTGGGTTTCTAACACAAGGAGTATGTCCTCAGACATACCTGAGATTACAGCATTCACTGAGCCGTTGCCTCACCATTGATGCAGGGATGTGCCTGAACTTCCTCTGCATTTTCAGTTACAGTGCCATGTTGTGATGGAGCCATGCAACATGTAAACCTGGGCAATATATGTGTTTCATTTATGTATGTATGTATGCATGTATGTATTTATTTATTTGTGTATTTATTTTTATTCCTTTAGACTGCAAATTTCAACTTCATAGCTATCTAAATCACCCTACTCAACATTATATACAATGTCATAGATACCTATAGAACACCCTACATGTTTAATGCCTTACCCAAAATCCTCATTAATCCCAACAACTTTATACTAGGGAAGTTTGGCTATCTATTAATAAACTGCCTGGTGTATCCTGCCAGTGTTCTGCATGTTAATGTTTCTTTGATATTGTAAATGATAACTCCATTGCACACATATTTAACCATCTTACCAGGGAGCTAAATACCCAATATCTTGCTCTCAAGAATATACTGTCTTCTTGACTACCTCCATGTGTATCATCAACCTTTGTTAAATCAGGTCATAAATCAGTGAATTTTTCCATCAGAACTGTTAACATTTACTGCGAATGAATCTGCATTTAGGGGTTTCTTTAAAGTAAACTTTCTTCAATTATTTGATGACCTAACACATGTTAGTTTATCCTCCTGTTTCAGTGGACCCCATTATTGAAACTTCTGCCTGCGCTTCTGACTTGTACCCCCAGTTAACTGGCTCTAGTGATAAGACAGTACTTATACACACCAAATATAGTGAAAAATTAAATACAACACATTTAGTGGAATAACAATATCAATAAATTATATAACAATGGAAATAAATTGCTTAATGCTTAAAATATAAGTTCATAGGTTCATAGGTAAGAACTAGGCTAGCTGGTCTTGTGGGCCATTGTATTCCTAGCCAACTTCACTTTTGGTGTTTGATATCCTATTCTGTATGGTGTTAGATTAGCCTTACTTATTCCATTGTTGGTAATTATATATTACCTCTATAGAAAATTACTGGGATCACATCACAGATAATTTGAGAAGACCCATACATGTGATAAAGTATTTGGGATCTGGTTCAATCCATTAGTAGTGCAGGGACAGTCCTACTGTAAATTTTCTATTACTCATCCATAGATTGAAAATGCAGTTGAATATAGACAGGGATCAGTTTTGTTTTATGTGGATGGGGAGTCTGTTCCAGAGCAGTGATATCCTCTACGAGATATTCCCGTCCTTCCAAACTATTCTGTTGTTGTTGCAGAACAGGTTTATTTCTCCAGGCTGAGTATTTCTAATGTTATTTGACTTGCTGATGTGCACATCCTTCATTACTGGGTCACAGGATGCCTTGTATGCCAGATACAGGTCACCTCTTAGCAGTCTGTAGTATATAAAGAATAGTGTCATATTGTTTAGGCCTTATATCCTGATAGTAAGGTATCTCTGTGGGTGTGCCATTTGTTGCTTGTGTCTAGATATATAACATACCAACAGGGGTACTACACTCAATAATTGACCTAATGTGGGCTGAGAAAAGGGGATAATGACATCTCTAGATCTAGAAGCAATCCCTTTCTTTATAAACTGCACAATATAGAATGGCTTTCTTATAACAGTACACACATTTTAGTCAAAAGTTTGTTCAGTGTCTATATAAAATCCCAAATCCTGAACAAGTGGGACAACTGTTAGGGGTGTATTGTGAATGTGTTTATCCCTCTAGGGTGGACAACTTCCCAAAGGATATAATAATGCATTTTTGGTATTTAGTTTTACACCATGATTTGGAACCCATTATTTATTAGGGGCAACCCTTCCTGCAGGATGGATAAGTTATTCATTTATAAGAAGTTGTTTCCTTCTATCCACCATACGTGCACACTTAAGCAACCTAGCAAAGATCTTAAGTGGTACCATTAGGAAGTTCTCATCTCAATATACACTTACAAAAATCACTGAAACTAAAACATGTAGCTATATCACTTTACTTAAATATGTAAAGAAATCAATAACTTACACATTGTAATGTTCAAAGCTCAATCTGACTGAAAGAAAATAGTTAATATCCTAGCTGAAAAATTTAGTGCAAATTTTACTCCACCAACATTTGCAAATATCATGCAGACTTCTTAGTCCCAGCCCAGTCACACGTTATTTATTAGGGAACATGTTCTGTCAGCGCTCTCAAAAGCAAAGAAAATCCACGGACTTTGATATATATATATATATATATATATATATATATATATATATATATATATATATATATATATGGTTTACCACCGCATAACCGAACACACGGCAGTCGAACCCAACAGTGATAGATTCCATTAACCGAATTTTTGCATGTCGAATGGTCGGAATGTCGCAAAACCACCAAATGCGACATTTTCAACCATTCTACATCCAAAACGAGTGCTAACAACATGGGTCACAAAGGGGGCGCGGGTTTGCAATTCGATACAGTTACGTTTGGCAATGTGCATATTTGCCACTCCTTTCGGTCATCAAGGCTCGACCATCAATCCGTCGGTTATACGGTGGTAAACCTATATATATATATATATATATATATATATATATATATATATATATATATGTGTGTGTATATATATATATATATATATATATATATATATATATATATGTATATAGATATGTGTGTGTGTATATATATATATATATATATATATATATATGTATATGTATATATATATATATATATATATATATATATTTATATAGTATATATGTATATATATATAGTTATATTTATATATATATATATATATATATATATATATATATATATATATATATATATATATATGGGTCTACTTCAGAATGTTGACCGTTCAGAATTATGTCATTCATATTGCCGACACCATATGATCGACATTCCGAAATACCGACATACTGAAATAGTACCATTTACCTACCTGTAAACACAGTAAAACTGTGTTATGCATAGGGCCAAGCGCCCCTGCACCCACACCCAAATAAAACAAAACTAAATCTGACATGGATTAAAAGGATGATTAAGGAGTTGGCATAACAAATCAAATGAGATCAAATAATGTGGATAACTTAGATATGGTCTCCTTGGCAGAAATATTGTAAGACTCTTGGCAGAAATGAAGTTACATGTGTCCAGGGTAATAATGAAAAATAAACAGGGATGAAAGTAATTAACCTGTTGAGTAAAACTACTGAATAATTCAAAGTTATAAGTAAACAGATAGGTAAATAGAGAGATAGATCAACCAATCTATATCTAATTAATATCCATCTATCATTCTATCTGTCTATCTATCTATCTATCTATCTATCTATCTATCTATCTATCTATTTATCTATCTATCTATCTTTCTGTCAAAGCTATAATATTAGTGAGGGGATTGTAGCACATAAGTCATAGTAAGAACTAAATTGCTATTTTAAATGTATCTCCAAAACCATAAAAATTGTGTGCAGGTAACTAGAGTCCTTGTTGTTGACAGCTACATCACAAAAATAAGTATATGCAGAATAAGTTCACCATATTCCAATGTTAATAAACAGACAAGTAGCATCACTGAAATTTTGACAAATACAGTATACTCTGGATTTCAACACCATTTATAAAAATAAGAAGTGCTCATCCTACCCTTGAAGGAAGAAACTCATGGGTGCCCTGAAAGGGACAACTGTCCAAGTCCAATAAGGTAAAGTATAGCTCCTGGTCAAACAGAGGCTGCAGAAGGTAACAGAGTCCATCAGCACAATATACGCACTTGAACATAAGGTTCAGTGACAGGGCAACATATAAATGAGGCACATTCCTGGATTGACATACTGTGTGATTACACTGGTCAGGATAAAAGTCTTTTGTTTTTAGGTTTTTCCCAAACTCCTCAAACATTGAGCTGTATTGAATCAGTTGAAATTGTACTGTGGGAGTTTAGGAAGCAGCCAGACTTGTAAAAACAAAATGAACAGACTGTCAGTCAAAGTATATCAAAACAACCAAAAAGCTTCCAGTAGTCAGAGCAGATACAAAACTAGCTAGTTTCTCCAAGAGATAAAAATGCTAAAGGCCATACCAGACTGGCACCTCAGGAAGAAGAGAAAATAGGTGAAGTTGAAGCAGAGTGGAAGTATATCAAAACAGCATGTGTGAAAACTACAGCATAGATATGTGGCTGATACAGGTATGGAAATAAGGCACATAAGGAAAGCTGGTAGTGTGATGCAAAGGTCCGGAAAGTTATCAAAGGAAAGAAGCAGCAAAAAAGACATGAGAGACAGAAAAGATGGACCAGGCTAAAAAGGAATATTGTCTGACTAACAAAAAGGCTAAGACAGTAGTTGGAATAGCAACAATGTGTCAGAGAAACTCTGCCAGCTTCTGCAAAGGACCTCTGAAAATTAAACAAAGAATTTCTGTCAGGTTGCAAGTCAAAGACAGAAAGATAAAGAAGATAGTCATCAGACACCATTCATAAGGAATACGAGCAACAATCCACTCACCATTTCAGATGGCATCAAAGACAAATGGAATAAATACTTCAAGCAATGTCTGAATGAGGAAAACCCAACAAAAGCTGATCTGCCCTGTGCATAACCTACAATGATAGAGGAAGAAGATTCTACCCTAGAAGAGTTAAGAACTGTGCTAAGGGAAACTAAGACAAGGAAAGCAGCTGGCTCAGATGAAGTGACAACAGATATGGTCAAGATATTGGATGGCTTAAGGGCAAAAAAGCTCCTTTGGGTACTTATTGTGATATTTGTGGAAAAGTATCTTTGGAAAGTATAGAGGCATTACATCCCTGTCACACTGCATGAAAGAACTTGAGAGCATATTTTATAAACAAGTGCACAGAGGAGTACAAAATAATACTGGAGATGAGTTGAGATTCAAATTTGGATGCAACACAATCAAACCAATGCATGCAGTGAGACAAACAGTGGAAAGGAAACTGTAGAAGATGAAATAATCCAAATGAGCAATCATAGACTATGAGAAAGAATATAACAAGGTCTCAAGAAAGCTGATTTGGGAAGTCCTGTGATGGTTCAAAGTCTCAGAAACACAGGAAAAAGTAGTGCAGGCTACATATAATGACCCACTGACACAAGTACAGACAGTGGTGAGACTCACAGTGGGAGTTACTAGTGGGAAGAGCTGCAAAGTTCAGCTCTGAGTCTGCTGCTGTTTATACTGCTGATGGATTACATTAGCATGCCAGCTGGAGGGACACACAACAACAGATGATGCGGCATTAGAAGCTGATTCTGAAAAGGAAATTCATAAATAATGGGAGACTTGACTGCAAAACTGAAGGCACATGGGATAAAACTGAGTGCAGAAAGTACAGTTATTGTAGCAAACAAGGGAGATCATTAATAGACAAAGTCTGAGCTAGAAGAGAAAATAATGGAACTAGTTAATTTTGCGGGGTGGTTGAGGAGAAGAGGAGTTTGAATATGAGGTCTAAGCTATAAGCAGAGGTACTGCAGGCAACTGGCACAGACTGTCAGTGGAACAGTGTGAAAGAAGAATGCCAAAAAAGCTGAGAAGTTAAGTGTACAAAGCAGGGTTTACTATTGAAATTTTGAAAACGCATTGCTCAGCCAATGGAAATATTGACCCAAAATGTAAAAATACATAAAGTCTAAATGGCATAATACAGAAACTGAATTACCCATCCGGCGTAATTCTATGTATTTGACATAACATTAGGTGACGTCAGTCACCCAGCCTATACAGTGTAACTTATCATTAGACTGTCAAGTCAGCGGCACATGGTTTTTACTATTTTGCAGGGGTGCAAGCTCTACTGTATGCCTCATGTGGGGGGCTGCATCCCCCACATCCCCTGCAAATTATATGTACCAACTCCGAGATAGCACTATAGTGGGGAAATGGGGAAATTCCCTGTCCCTCACTGTACTGCAATCTCCACTCACAATATTGAACTCCGAATTGAATTATACTGCACATTTGGTATTGTGTATTTGTTGTAGTCTGGTTTGACATTGTGCCTTTTGAAAAGTGCCTTCTGAACAAATGCCATTCAACCACCGGCACTACAAGATTTCAATAGTAAACCACAAAGCAGTGGTGTAACCAGTGATTTGGTATGGCACAGAAACCTGTGCAGTTAAGGCAGACCAGTTGAGGAAGGTTGGGGTGATGGAGAGGAACTGTCTGAAATAGGTGGTAGGATGCACAATGTGGGGCAGGCAAATAAATGAGAACATCAGAGTAAAAGCCAAAGTAACTCCAATTGCAGAAAACATTAAGTAGAACAGATTTTGGTGGTTCAGTCACATAAATAAGAAAGAAGACAATGTGGTGAAAAATATTTGGGAGACAGACACAAACTTAAAAGTGGTAACATGACTGGACTGCATGACAGAAGACCTGCAACAGTCAGGCATTACTGACAAATTAGGTAAGAGACTGGCACTCAGTTAAGACAATGGTGACACCTGACATAATCCCCTGACCCTCGTGTCGATAAAAATGGGAAAAAGGGGGTTGATGATGATGAAGGTATATAAAATGTGTGATTAATGAAAGTTATAGTAGGAATGAGATGTTGATAATATTTAGTTAGATAGTTTCATAGTTTCATAGTATAGTACTAGGCTATCTGCCCTGGGGCATTTGTAAGCCTAGCCATAGTGATGTGGCTTTTGCCACCCCATGAAATGGTACAAAAAATGTACAGAATAAATTTAGAATACTGTGCCTCTGTCTAGTAGTGACACAATGAAGGTCCCCTTATATAATAGAATTAGTTTACTGTGCCCCTGGCTAGCAGTGACACAGATGTGACCCCTGGGGTAAACTTACGATCTCCCATCCACTCATCAAGATTTCTCTTGAAGAGAGTCAGTGAGGGGCTCTGCCTAATATGAACTGGGATCTTGTTCCAAAGCATGGGAAGCCTCTGGGTTATGAATCTATCCCTCCAGCATGTCCTATTCATACTTGTGCCGAGGTTTAAGTCTTTAGCTCTTGTGTTCCTGATGGATTTGGATTTTTTGAGGTGGAGCATATCCATCAGATCCTGATTGGACATGGCCTTGTACGTCAGGCAGAGATCACCTCTGAGCAGGCGGTATGCTACTGAATAGAGCTGAGGTTTCTTTAGTCTGGCAGAATAATACATATGTTGGAGACCCTTGATCCTCTTGGTGAGGTACTTTTGTGGTCTCTCCAGCTGTTGCAAATGCCGGGTGAGGTACATACCAAATGGGGCATTGTACTCAATCATGGGTCTGATGAGGGAGGAGTATAGGGGTACAATGACATCCTTGGATCTGGATGTGAATCCCTTCATGATGAGGTGTGCAAGGTAGAATGCTTTTCTAACCACTTTGGCAACGTGCGTGTCAAATGAGAGGTCGCTGTTGACTTGGGTCCCTAGGTCTCTGATTACTTTTTCTGTACTCAGTGGGTTGCTGTCTATGTGATAATTTGTGGGTACTTTGTTTTTCCCAAAGGGGATGACTATACATTTTTTGGCATTTAGTTTAAGGCCATGACTCCGGCACCAGTTGTCCATTTCTGTGAGGCCTTTTTGTAGGATGTATGTGTCTGCTGGTGTATCGACTATGGCACCTGGTTTGCAGTCATCTGCGAACTTTGTCAGCCACAGCCCTCCCATGTTTGCCTTAACATCTGAGAAATAAATGCTGAACAAGAGGGGTCCCAGGACAGATCCCTGTGGGACACCACTTGTGACTGGCTTTGAGTCTGACATTGCTCCAGCAATTTTAACTTTATGGGTTCTGTCCTTTAGCCAGTTTGCAACCCATCTAGTGACATAAGGGTTTACGTTTAAGCTGTTGAGCTTATCTATGATGCCTGAGTGGGGTATGGTGTCGAAGGCCTTAGCCAAGTCCAGGTAGGCTGTATGGACTGCTTTGCCCTCATCAATGGCTCTAGTGACTGTTTCGAAAAAGTCAACCAGGTTCAAAAGGCAGGATCTGCCCTTTACAAAGCCGAACTGGGTGGGGTCAAGTGTCTGTAGGTCCCCTATGTCTCTGTTTATGAGTTCCATAATGATTCTTTCCATAGCTTTGCAGACCAGGCTGGTTAAGCTTATGGGGCGGTAGTTTCCAGGGTCTGTAGAGGCACCCCCTTTGTGGAGTGGGACCACTGTTGCTGTACGCCAGTGTTCAGGTACATATCCCGAAGTAAGACTAAGGTTAAATAGCATTTTTATGTGTGGGTTTAGCTCCTCTTGGAGTTCACGTAACATGCAACCCGGGATACTGTCAGGTCCCATTGATGCTGTGTTTTTAGCTTTGTTTAGGGCAGTTCTCACTTGGACATCTGAGATGACAGGGAGATTGCATTCAGCTGGGATAAGTATTTCTTCTTTTGGGGGTGAGGGAGGGGAGAAATTTGCACTGAACCTGTCAGCCAGAATGTTGGCAATATCTGTGGGTTCAGTGTATTTTTTGTTGTTGTGAACCAACTCTGAGCATATCTGAGGGTTTCCGCCCAGGTTTCTAACTTAGCTGAAGAAGGCTTTGTGGTTATCTTTAGTGTCCTTAGCGATTTTTCTCTCAAAGTTGGCCTTGGATGTTTTTATGAGAGAACGTAGTTTTCTGCTAATGTTGATCAGAGATGTCCTCCCTTCATGGGATTTTGCTCTGACGTGCAGTAGCTTCCTTCTTTTGTTATACAATTTGTTAATGGCTGAGGTCCACCAGACAGGACGCTTGCCTTTGGTGGAGAGGGACTTGGATTTATTTGGGATTGCATGATCCATGCATTCTTGGAGATGTCCATAGAAAGCATTTGTGAAGGATTCAGCATTGTGGGATGTGGTATCCACTGGCACAGTGGGCTTAAAGGATACCATCTCAGTCTTAAGAAGAGTGAAGTCTGCTTTTGAGAAGTTTTTCACTGTGGTCTTTTGTGCTGGGGTGGAGGTGGGATATGTATATCCAGGGTGATTAGTTTGTGGTCAGATCTCACTAGTGAGGGGTATACTTCTGGTGTGGAGCATTTTGTCCCCATGTTTGTGATGATCAGGTCTAGTATATTATCTCCCTAGTGGGAGAGGTGACTAGTTGTTCCAGTGCATTTGAATTTATGAATTCCAGGAACCTTTGGGCTAGGGTATTAGGGCTAGAATAATGTACCCAATCTATGTTTGGGTAGTTGAAGTCTCCCAGTATGATGGTATTTTGTGATACATTCATATCCTCCAATGTCTTCAGGAAGGCTGAGTGGGGTTCTTGAGATTGGGAGGGTGGTCTGTAACATGCTACTAGTTGTATAGCAGTTTTGCCTATGGTTAGTTGCACCTGTATGGTCTCTGATGCTTCATGTGTTGCTACTAACCTGGAGGTGTGGGTGTCCTTGATGAATATGGACACTCCCCCTCCCTTTGTGGTTCCGCCTGGGTTTTGGGGCAGAAAAGCATGATACGAGGTATAGCCAGGTAGCGCTGGGGTGCTCTCAGGAGCCTTGAACCAGGTTTCAGTTACTGCACAGACGTCGATGTTCTCCATGCTGAGGAGTGCATCAAGTGCCTGCATCTTGAGATTTAGACTTCTGGCGTTGAGCAGCATTACCCTTAGTTTTTTTCCATTTTTGTTTTCTAAGGAGGTGGGTTTGTCTTTTGAGCCTTGCCTAAAAAAGGCACTATGGGGGTGGCAAGAGCCTTAGCCAATATCCGGAAGCCCAGTGGTGACAGGTGTAAGCCATCCCTTGCAAAGCAGCGTGGCTTGTCCAACATGTCATCCCAGGCAGACAGACATTGGATCCCCTTAGAATGACACCAGTACTTGAGCCAATTATTAAAGCTGATCATCTTGTCTTTGTATTGTGGTATCATTCTTGGTGATGGCAAGATGCTGCTCAGGGTCAGGGTCATACCAGCCTGGGCTACATAATTGGAGAGCTCTTCTATGTCTCTTTTCATGTAGTCCAGGGAGGTACATCTCAGGTCATTCACACCAGCATGGACAATGATGGAGTCATATTTGTACTTGCTTTGGAGTGACTTGAGTGCGTTTGTTATGTGGCGGATCCTAGCTCCTGATAGACAGCTCACAGTCACCCGCTCCTTGTTCAGCCTGGTCAGCGGGACATCAGTGTGTCTGACTATAGAGTCACCTATTACTAGTGTATCAGGCATGGTGTTTGGCCTTAAGGGCTGTGATTGGTTGACACACTGATTTATTGAAGTATGTGTTGCATGTGTTTTGTTTTGAGGTGGTGGATTTTTGGATGTCTGCTTTGGGAGCCTCTGTTGTTTTGGTAATTTTTTTATTAGAGCCTCTGAGTATGTCTTTGTGTTTTTATGTGTTTGGTTTGCAGTTGTGGTAGGTCTATGTGGGACTGGGATTGTTGTGTGTGTGGTTACCATCTCCTACTGTCTGGTCATGCCAGCCCTGAGTTGAGAGAGTTCAGCCTCCAGTTTGGCTATATAGTTGCATCTCTCACATGTATTTGTGTTTGTTGGGAGGAGGAGAGGGTTGTCTGTGTACATGAGACAATTGTAGCATTGTCTCAAGATACCCCGATTGACCAGCTGAACTGGAGAGGACGCCAGTAATCTACCACTCGACATGCTAGAACAGTATAAGGGAGTGCTGTACCTTTAAGGGAAGTGGATATTCACAGGGGTGGTAAGCAGATGTAGTGCTTTACTTAGTACGAGACTGCTTACTTAGTAGAGAAGTATTGAGAACAAGTGCTAGGCTTATAATATAGTGAGTAGTCTGATTATACTAAGAGTAGAGCTTCCTTAAGGGAAAATTTGAAGAGCAGACCTGGCGGAGCCAGAAGAAGTTTAACCTTGTTTAACCGGCGCTGTGCTATGTGCACAACCCTGCAAAGCCGTGCAAACGCGGATTTTAAACAGTGAACTATAAAAGAGCTAGAAATGGTCCAAAACAACCAATTACTACAGCTTCTTGTGCTGAGGTCACTTCCTACAGGGACAGGTAGGCTGCTCAAGGCTCCCCACTCCCACTGGTGAGCAAAGAAACTTCCTTCTATCCAAGTAAGGTAATGGACAACACATGAACTATACCAGAGCCCAGAATACAGCAATGCCTGTAAACTGGTCTAATCTAGTCGAGGAGAAGCAGGAAAACAAGGATTTTTTTTTGGGGGGGTTTGTTTTTTTGATAGAAACACACAGAAAATGTAGAAACAGTGATAAATCAGTTACACAGGCTAGCACACTTTAGTGGGCAGCCTCAATAGTTAAATTAAACAAACAAACAAACTTTCGATCAAATTCGACTAAAATGTAACTTTAAGTGCAGATTTCAAAATAATGCAGCAAACAGTTAAAAAACAGTTCAAGCTAGTTCAGCGTAAGCTACAGAAGCTATTCCAAGTGAAAAAAAAGCAAAGATACTTAAATCCAGAAAGTAGTCACTTTTCTGAGTTCCCTGTAGCTAGGACCACTCTGCAGGACCACGAGGAGCTTGTCTGAGCAGTATAGCCAGAAAAAAACGCCCAGAGGCGGATTTTAGACAGTGAACTACAAAAGAGCTAGAAATGGTCCAAAACAACCAATTACTACAGCTTCTTGTGCTGAGGTCACTTCCTACAGGGACAGGTAGGCTGCTCAAGGCTCCCCACTCCCACTGGTGAGCAAAGAAACTTCCTTCTATCCAAGTAAGGTAATGGACAACACAGGAACTACACCACAGCCCAGAATACAGCAATGCCTGTAAACTCATCTAAACTAGTCGAGGAGAGGCGGGAAAACAAGGATTATTTTTTTGTTTTTTTTTTTTGTTTTTTTTGATAGAAACACACAGAAAATGCATGTATTGTGCTGAAGTGCTCAATATGCATTGATTTAACTGTAGCAAGCTAATTGTTATATGTTTTGTACAGCCATATAGCTAGATCACTAGAGAGCTAGACAGATGCAAACACACACACACACACACACACACACACACACACACACACACACACACACACACACAGACACACACAGACACACACACACACACACACACACACACACACACACACACACACACACACACACACTGGGATTCAATAAACTCTGTGTAGGCTTTGCACAAAACCTACATAGAGTTTAAATGTGTGCACGGTGATGCACAGTGAGCAGCAGCACTCATTGCATATTCATGCCGTGCACCACATTTAAATTTAAATAAGTTAGGTTTCATGGCGGGAAACAGTGTTGATGGCCAAGAAACCATGTAAGTGAACAGAGATAGGAATCCTGTTTAATCAAAGCCCTGAAGGTCCATGGTTTTGCATGGAATGCCACAATGATCGCCAGTGCTTAAAAGATAGTGCTGAATCTCTTAGGGCAAGACATCTGAACAAAGGCCAACGTAATGGGGGGGGGGGCAATGACCCAGAAATAGGAACCTATTTGACATATTTGCTCAATAGAAATGTGCTAGAATAACCAGGGGATTGTGTTAAGATACATGTTCTGTATGATTTGAAGTCTGAAACTCAAATGCATGTAATTAGTGAGTCACATCAGTCCTGAGATCATTCCAGTGATATGGCAGAAAAAGATAAATTTGATAAGGAACACACCAAAACATGTGAAGGCAAAATCTGGACATTCTGTCAACATTTGGACAGTTGAGAGGTAGGATTCTTAAGTATATGGTCCAAACACAGTACAGGACAGTGTATCTACAGTGCAGATTATTTTGAAATCTCATTCTGGCATTCTGTACTGAAGTTGTGTAAATGATCTGTAAGGGTACATGGACTGCCATGTAAAATAGACACTCAGGGGAAGTGTGTGTATTGAAAAGGGGCATAAAGATGAATTATAGAAATTAACACAATAAAAGAGAACAGGTGAAACCTACTATACATCATGTCAATGGAAGACAGTTCTAGCAGCAACACTAATCACATATCAGTCTGGTACAGTAGGAACTGCACAATGAAAATGTGTTTTATGTGACTGTCACACAAGGTGACATAACAATAGGGAGGATGCCTGTGTGAAATTAGCATCCTTACATGAATAATGCAGAGGACATCTATTAGGGATGTTACATATAACTGGAGTACGGTGCATATTGTAAAGCTGTGCAAATTGTTTTGCCTGAATATGAGTGTAATCTCAGCAGAGGTCTTCAGCAAGTGGGACACAGGTAAAAGCTAATTGACAAAAATTAAAAGAAGCAAGCACATTCATGGACAATATCAGAATAATGCCACCAGTAATCCCATGCCTCTGACATAACATATGTGACTTAGAGTGATCAGAGATGATTCTGCTCAAACACACTTGTACAACTATTATGATATGTCCACACTCCATGAGGGTAACCATGCACAATATCCTGGCACCGCAACAATTGCTGGAGGTGTTAGGAGGGACACTGCTATACCTGTATATGACATCCAGAACAGGTAGCACACATGCATCTGGAGTGACAACTTCATGGGGCTTCAGTACCTTCAGACAGTAATATTAATGCCACAAAAAGAATACCTAGGTATGGCCAATAAGATGTGTAACAGCTCACTGTGACAACAGTGGTATACTTCAGTTACAAGGTGGAAGAGTGATAATAAATAAATATGGCACATTTCCATGCCATAATTGTAGTTATTGTAAGAACATACGTAATGAAGTAGAATTCCAACATCCTGTGACTAAAGAAGTCTATAGAATTGATAGTTATGCAACTTGCAACACTAGTATAATTATCTATTTAGCCACTTGTGCACAATGTGAAAGTTTTTATGTGGGAAAATGTTTGAGATGTCTAAAGGATTGTATTACTGAGCACAAATCCGAGATTAGAAGGTGTATTGAAACAAATGCTTTGGCAAAGCATGTAATAGACAGGGGCTCTACACATGAGTTTAAATTTAAAGTATTACAGTATTATTTAAGGATTTGAGGGGTGGGGATATTAACAACAAGCTTGATATGGCTGAATATAGGTGGATTAATATACTGGAAGGAGATAAATATTCAGGACTTAATAATTTATTAATTATAAAACCTGTACTAGTAGCCAAGCAAAAACAGTACAAATTAATATTTTTTTTATATTTCTCTCATTTTTTTGCTTTTTAATGTAATTTTAATTAATTGTTGGATTTTACTGGTTGGTTGTGTCATGTGTTTTTAATACACATATGTATTTTTGAATGAATTTCACATACTGATGAAGAGTATTACCCAGAAGCTTTATCTTTGTGAATAAACTGAACGTTTTCTACCTATTCATTGTTTTGTTTGAAGTTATAAGTCTTAGAGTGAATTTTACTGCAGTTGGTTTGTGGATTGGTACTAATGTTACCCATGACATTAATGTTGATAAACACCTACGTATGTACTGCGTGCATCACCAGAACAGGTAGGACGCATGCATCTGGTGAGACAGCTTGATGGGGTTCAGTACCATCAGACAGTAGTATTTATGCATCAAAAAGAATACCTAGGTATGGCCAATAAGATGTGTGACAGCTCACTGTGACAAAGGTGGTACACTTCAGCTACACATCACTGGAAGATGTATAGGGAGGTATATGAAGAAGGGTGCATTGTCCTCAGTTACTGGTATGAAGAAGGCTGTGAAGTCTGGAGTATTATGGCCTTTTATGTGGATGTCCTTCACAAACTCAGTAGTTGTGTTACATACAAGGGAGTAGTCAGTGCTGTGACCGCATGCTGGTGGACGTTGTGACAGTCGCTAATCTGGCCCAGTGATTAAGGACCCTCATTTCTCACTGCTGGCACTGCTGAGGGATGGCCACTAGGAGCAAAATGGAGGCTTACAGTATTTTCAGATGCAGCTTTCTGCACCAAACACAATTTCCCTTAAAAGCACACATGAAGCACCCTCCAGACCTGGGCTTGGACTCTCCCTCTCTCTCCCCCCGCGCCCCAAACAAGTCTCCACATTGACCACTGTGGAGATCTGTATCCCTGTTCCAAGTAGCTGACAAAGACACACTTTGATATTTCATTTTCACACACACATACACATCTGGGAAAGGCTGACACAGATTTACCAACTGTGCCCCTGTTACCCAGACTATAAGGTAATTATGCTGCCACTAGTCAGCTACTCTAAGGTTCTTACAAGGGTACCCAGTTATACTGAGTAAAAGTAATACTAATACAAATGGTAGAGTTTGAACAAAAGCAGGAAGTCTTCCAGGAGCAGCCTCAGTGTCACTAAAATAAGCATAAGTATTCTTAAGATAATAAAGTATTCTCTAAAAGACCAGACACAATGAAAGGCATAGAAATATTTAATAATAAATAATAAAATAGAAAACATGAGAATACTGAATATCTAGTTACAATAAACACCATTCAATCCCAGGATATATATAAAAAATAACACAGTTGGAGAGATTCACACAGCTGCAGAAAAACAATATTTAACTAATCTCACTTATTTTCCTGAGTGACTAAAGAATTACTGTTCCCTGGTTACTTACTAAAGAAAGGCAAAATGAAGGATGTTGAGCTGCTTACTACAACAGGCAAGATGAGGTATGAGGTTGTGTGAGATATCTGTGAGAGATCTTTCCTTTCACGTTCCTAACAACAAAATGCTTCTGTGAGAATTCTGGAATATCTCTTACTAATATCTAAAAAAAAATAATTTCAGTGCTGGTTATAGACTGACATCACATCTGGTCACCTGACTCTGCAACAATACACATCCAAAGCTTTGTTAAGATCTGTTGCAGAATCTGAAAGATATAAAACAATTTCAAAAACGTCCACCCTTCCATGGTAGCAATTATTTCACTCCTGAGGACAATACAGTAAGATTCCTAGTCCTGGTTTTCCAAGACATTTTGTCACTGGCTGCAATCAGACCTGTAAGATAAAATTTTAATAGCCTAAACCAACTCATTTAATTTTCAACCTATTTTTCAAAATTAGCTGGACTGAGATTAACCTCTTGCCTCCCAGAATTCTCTGTTAAAAGATATATATTTAATCAGTTATAATAATACTGTCTGACTTACATTTATATCTCTTTCCATCCAGTAGGACCCACTTTTGATGCATTTTTAACATAAGTAACTTTACAAATACATTTTTAACACAAGTATCAGTACAAATTAGTGTGATAGTCAAATTACATAAAATTCCTTACAAAACTCCAGTTAGTTATGCTGGCATATGTTACACATGCACTGCTGTATTCTCCCTGGCACAGATGGCACTACCTCATATCATCACAGACATTCCACTTACCATCTACCCCGGGACATAGGTCACATACCTATATGTCTGATTATAGGGTGTGATGCCCATGTATTATTTGGGTTTTGTGTTTGTTTTCCTGACGTAACAAAATTTCCCATGTTTTCTTGTCACTGCAGGTGTTGTCATGGCTGTAGCAGGAATCTTTGGTGTGTTTTGATACTGTCTGTACTATATGAATAGCGCAGTTGGAGTCAGTGATTGCCCACAATCTGTAGACCTTCAGTCATCTGTTTGAACGCAGGATGTGTATGTCATCTGTGATGTCTGTCACTTAAATAATGGACAGGAAATAGCCTAGCAGACAGCCCTGGTATATGGACCTGCTCACCGGACCTGAGATATAGGTCACTTAACACATAGACATATTTATATGCCATGTATATGATACACTGATCTACCTCCTTTGTGATACAGTTGTATATGCTGACATCTAAAAGCATTAAGTGAATACCTCAGTGTGGATTTGTGTCAAATGGCTTAGGCTTGTGCTGATAGTGTTGTCATCATGCATGCCCTCAATGATCTCTTTGAGGAGATCTAACAGATGTAACAGACATGATGTAGCATTAACCACTCACACAGAGATCTGTTGCACACAGCCAGAATATCATTAGTGTCCGTTTAGAAAAGGCCCATGATGACATGTTGGCCTACAGTACGCATTTATATCATGTTATCGAAAGATGAAAATAGTGAATGCTATTTCATTGACCCCAAAACATCTAAACATGAAAATATCGAACATTCAGAACAGCAAATTTTTTCCCATGGAAAAAATTTGCTGCTCCGAAACACATACACTCAACACAAGCACATCAAACAAACAGCAACCACACACATACACTTAAATTCCTACATCTAATGCTACACTAAACTAAACATACACTACTATCTACCCACTTACCTTAACCCAAACCCTAACCCTAAGGTCCGTCACTATTGCACACTCACTTAACACGTGCCCTAACTCTAACTCACTTAAACCACCCCTAACCCTAAAGTCTGTCATGATCGCACATACACCTAACACATGCCCTAACCCTAACTCACTTAACCTGCCCCTAACCCTAACGTACAAACAATCGCACACTTACCTGAACCCAACCCGTAACTTTCCACTACAGCATTAAGAATAGCGAAGCCACAGAAACGGCCAAAGAAATTCTTTCCCGAAGAAAGAATTTGCTGTTCTGCAGCTTCGCTATTCTTAGCATTCGCTGAATAGTGTTCGATATCAGAACATTCGAAGTTTTAATACTTTGATGTTCTGATATAGACCCTACAGTACAAACACAATCTCTGCAAGTATGGCAAGTGCAAGGTTTCAAAAAAATCGTATCCAAAAACCAAAAACCAAATAAGGAAACCAGCAGACTGTGGCAGATGAACAGCATTTAATATATGTTGCTAAAAAGCATATATGAAAATATATGAGAACAAACCAGTTTCAGCTTGACAAATCACATAGCCTAAATCAGTGTAAAAAATCTATTATATACCACACTCCTTATGTAGTTAATACTGTATTAGCATAAACATGTGACTGGTTAAAGATGCTCATTTAGTCCAGGAAAAAGCACCCCCCCCCCAGCTTAATAATCCATGTTTTTCTCTTTTTTATTCAGCAATTGATGCCAGCCTGTCCGGTTGGATCTCATACCCAAAATCCGATCAATAATAATAAAAGTGAAAGAGGCATTTTTATGTGTTGTGGTGTGCTTGTATAAAGCATTAGCAATTTTTTGATGTTTACTATCATGGAAGTGCTCAGAAATCTTAAATTTGATGGGTTGTGAGGTCTGACCAATATAAAAAGCTGAACAGTTGCACGTGGCCAGATATATCACCCAATCTGTTTGACAATTGACAAAAAATGAGATGCTGTAAACTTGACTGGTATTTTTACTACTGAAGGACTTAGTCTTTATAATCCTAGAACAATATGTACAATGACCACAAGGGAAACAGCCAACCACTTGATCCCCCAAAAGTGTAGTTTGCACATATTCCTTCCAATGGTAGGTCCCATGTTTATAATGATTGAAGTAGGAGCCCAGATTTTTGCCCTTCCTAAAAGAGAAGTGGCATCTATTTTCCAAGAGTCCAGAGAATTTATCTGTCAACAGGATGCTCCAATGATGCTGGACACTGTCCATGAATGCTCCAGTGTTCCTGCCATATGTTGTAACAAAATGTATGATGGATTGTCCAACTGTCTTATCTTTGTACTGAAGAAGACTGTCTCTATCAATATTGTCCACCCTGTTCCTGGCCTGAATAACATATCCCGCCTTGTACCCTCTGTTCTTGAATCTGGTAGTGAGGTCATCCCTGAAGTGCAGATAACTATTATTGTCTGAGCATATAAATTTGACTCTCATAAATTGAGACTTCGCAATGTTTTTACAGATATGTGGAGGATGATAGCTGGTGGCATGAAGAAGGGAATTATATTCTGGGAACTACCGGTAAAGCTCAGATGTTAAGATATTATCATGACCTCTGGTTACCAAGACATCCAGGAAAGTGATCCGATCCCTATCATAGTTTACCGTAAAGTGTGCCCCCCCATTTGTTCTCATTGACGTAGCTAACAAAATCCTGCAAATATTCCACATCCGATCTCCATACCATCCAGCAATCATCCAAATATATTTTCCAGATATCAATTTCCTCCAGAAACAGATTATGTGAGCTATTATAAATTATTTGTTCCTCAATATAAGCCATAAATAAATCTGCATAAATCAGGGCAAATGAAGCCCCCATAGCCGTACCTTGAATCTGGAGGTAACATTTATCTTGATAGAAAAAAACATTCTCGGTAAGAATATGCTCGGCAAGACAATTGAGAAATGTATTAAAGCCGGGTTGGTATAACTCAGATTTGTACAGCCAATATTCCAAGGCATCAATCCCAGCCCAGTGGGGGATGTTAGTATATAATGTAACATCCAAAGTACAGAGTAAGCAACTCGGCTCAAGCTACATTTCAGAGATGACCTAAAGAAATTCCATTGTGTCTCGTAATCAGGCCCGTACCCACTTAAATAATGGTTTATGATGTTTGGTTAAAAACTGGTACAACGGTTCTGTTAAGGAGCCCCTCCCAGAAACAATGGGCCTACCAGGGGAGTTCCAAGGGTCCTTGTGAATTGTCTGCAAAGCTATGGAAAGGATCATCATGGACCTCATAAATAAAGATATTGGGGACCTACAAACACTGGATCCTACCCAGTTTGGCTTTGTTAAGGGCAGATCCTGCCTCTTAAACCTGGTTGATTTCTTTGAAACAGTCATCAAGGCCATTGACGAGGGGAAGGTGGTCCACACAGCCTACCTGGACCTCGCAAAAGCCTTCGATACAATACCCCACTCGGGCATTATAGATAAGCTCACCAGCTTAAATATAAACCCCTATGTCACTAGATGGATTGCAAACTGGCTCAAGGACAGAACCCACATGGTTAGAATTGCTGGAGCCATGTCAGACTCCAAACCAGTTACAAGTGGTGTCCCACAAGGCTCAGTCCTGGGACCTCTCTTGTTCGGTATATATTTCTCGGAGGTACAGGCCAACACGGAAGGACTGTGGCTGACCAAGTTCGCAGATGACTGCAAACTGGGTGCCATAATCGACTCTCCAGCCGACACAAGCATCCTCCAAAAGGGCCTCATAGAAACAGACAACTGGTGCCAGAGCCATGGCCTCAAGCTAAATGCCAAAAGTGTATAGTCATCCCTTTGGCAAAACAAAGTGCCCACAAATTACCACATAGGTGGTAATCCATTAAGTACAGAAGAAGTAATTAGGGACCTGGGGACCCAAGTTGATAGCAATCTCTCATTTGACAACCACGTGGCCAAAGTGGTTAGAAAAACATTTTATATAGCCCACCTAATCATGAAGGGATTCACATCTAGATCAGGGAGGTCATCGTGCCTCTTTACTCATCCCTCATCAGGCCCATAATTGAGTACAATGCCCCTTTTGGGATGTACCTTACCAGACACCTGCAGCAACTGGAAAGACCCCAAAAGTACCTCACCAAGAGGATCAAAGGGCTCAAACAGATGCCATATGCTGCCCGGTTAAAGAAACTCCAGCTCTACTCAGTGGCATACCGCCTGTTCAGAGGCGATCTGTGCCTGACGTATAAAGCCATGTCCAACCCAGAATTAATGGACATGCTGCACCTCAGAAAATCCAAATCCCATCGAGCTACGCATTCGAGAGACTTGAACCTCAGCACTGAAATAAATAGGACATGCTGGAGGGACAGATTCATAACCCAGAGGCTCCCTTCACTCTGGAATAAAATCCCAGTCCAGGTTAGGCAGAGTCCCTCATTGACTCTATTCAAGAGGAATCTTGATGAGTGGATGGGAGATCGTAGGTTTACCCCGGGTATCACTTCTGTGTCACTGTTAGATAGAGGCACAGTATACTAACCTCGAAAAAGGGCATAGCAAAATAAATTTAAAATGGGTGGCGAAAGCCAAACACATTCTGGCTAGGCTTATAAATGCCCTAGGGCAGATAGCCTAGTATGAACCTATGAACCTATGAACCTATATATTGATTACAAGGGTCAGATAACATGAGTTGATACATAATAGTATCTGTAATAATGCCCTCCTCCTTGGCTAGGAATAGAAAATCATCAATCTGTTTTTTAAAAAGAGTGGTCGGATTGAGTGTTAAATGGAAATATTATCATCCATCAGAAAGCTGCCTGAGCACTTCAGTATTATATTCTGTCCAATCTTGGACAACCACCGCCCCTTCCTTGTCAGCCATCAATATGACCAGCTTGTGATTATTAGCTAAATTGGTAATTACTTCCATATCGGTCTTAAGAGATATTACTAGTTCTAGCCCTAGTGTCCCTGGAGTAAAAATGCAAGTCCTTAAGAATGGAATTTTGAAACATGAGGACGTTATGGTAGATCGGTGGCATGAATGTAGATGCATAATATCTAAATTCTTCCCAAAAATCTGAAGTATCTCTTCCCTGAAAAAATAACTTTAAGCTATGATTTCTACAGAATGCTGTAACATCATTCACAAAACTGTCCTCGGACACAAAAAAAACAGGTATAAAAGACATTCCTTTATTCAAAATACCAGTGTCAGTGGGTGAAAAAGAACAAGATGAAATGTTCAAAACATTTTGATTTATTTCCGTACAAACATCTTTAGCAAACCCTCCATATTGTCTACCTGATCTATGTTTCCTACCCCCCCTTCTTTGTGCAGATCTAAAGGGCCACTGGCATTGCTTCTCTTTGGTACTGGAGAGCCTGTTGGCCTACCTCACAGATGAGAAGAGTCAGGATGTCTCTATACATGCCTACATCAGGTGCTGCCCCCACACCTCACATGGATGCATTTTGAAAATACCCTTCTAGAGCAACATACTCTGTGTGGAGGGTGTGCTGGAGGGTGTATTCAACCATGTCAGGATGGTGTGTGTGTTTGATGAATCAAGTGATAGGTAATCTCTGAGGTTGTTACAGCCCATTGATTCTGTGTGATAGGCCTAGATGTAGATAGGACAGTGCACACTGGCTATCCTCAACTGGCCTAGGGTTTGAACACAATCCCACATGCAAGGATCATAGAGAAACTCTCCCAACTGGGGATTAAACCTCATGTCACTAGATGGGTAACCAATTGACTCACTGACAAAGCACATACTATGAAAGTTGGTGAATCAACCTGTACCAGTACAGATGTCACCATTGTTGCAACCAAAGGATCTGTGCTTGGCCCTTTACTGCTTGGAATCTATTTTGTGACAATTCAGGTTAAAGTATATAGTCTTTGCATACTGGTTGCAATTATTGAGTGCACCTAAGATGATAATATACTACAGCAGGAGCTAACATAGACAAATTATTGGTGACTAAAACACACGGTCTACAAATAAATGCAAAAATGTGTTTTTATTTGGACCTTCTGAAAAGTGGAATTTACTGCTAATTACAGCCTTGACAACAGTCCCACTATGCTGAAACCCAGGGAAGCAAGCACTGAAAACACACAAACATAGAACTCAGAACTTCGACCACTAAATGTCCCCACTGATAATGAAAGCCGATGTTGTGCACATCATAAGTCATTCCATCATATTCAAATCTCAGGATTATATTAGAGAACTGTACTCGAACCTCATCAGAGCAATAATATGGAGTATAATCCTCTCTTTTGCATGTATCTCACCAGATACATGCAGCAGCTGGACAGACCAACATGGGTAGTTCACCAAGAAGATACAGTGCATACAAACCATGACATGATGTATGTGGATAGATTGAAATCCATGTCACTGTAATCTGTATCATATAGGATGAGGTGACTTCTGTCTGGTCTTCAGGCCAGTCTCTGACCCTGCCCTAGTGGGAATAGTGCACATCCACAGATCACATATAGCTGATGACATCAGTAGTGTCTGGTGAGGTGAATATGGCATTAACAGTGCCCTACATGCTGGTGTAAAAGGTTCTCTGTAATGTCAAACAAGTGTGCATGCACTAACACGCACACCAGTTGACTGCAGTGAGAATAGAACCCCAACCTAAGTGCACAGTCTACAGAACTTTGTATTTAAGGAAAGTGCCACAGCTCAAGTCTTACTTGGAGTGTCTCAGACAACACTTTATAGCTGATGACATCAGAGGTGTCTGGTGAGGACAATATGGCAATAACAGTGTCTCACATGCTGGTGTAAAAAGCTCTCTGTAATGTCAAGCAAGTGCACGTGCACACACACACACACACACACACACACACACACACACACACACACACACACACACACACACACACACACACTCTCTCTCTCACACACACACACACACACACACACACACACACACACACACACACACACACACACACACAGTTGACTGTTGTGAGAACAGAACCCCTCCCTAAGTACACAGACTACAGAACTCCAGTACTTTACACAAGTGCCATGTCACAAGTCCAACTTTTACAGGACTGCAGGTCAACTTATAGTGGATGATATCAGCACAGCATGTTAGAGAGAAGATGTTGGGAGGCCTACATATCTTATTAGTTTCATAGGTTCATAGGATGTTACTAGCCAAATGGCCCTAGGGCATTTACAATCTAGTCATGTAAAAACACAAGCACCTTTATTGAGCATAGTTAGATGCCCATCATTAGCAGAGCAATTCTATGAGCAGCACCAAATGGCCCTGTTCATGAGTGCATAGGTTTCACCCCAGGGGTGAATTTACTGTAATCAATACAGTTGTCAAAGTTGTGCTTGAATAGCATCATTGAGGAGTATCGCTTCACATGCAGTAGGTTCCTATTACAGAGGAGTGGCAATCGCTGAGAGATATAAATGTCTCCCCAGCATGTTCTGATTATGTCACAGGCTAATTTGAGGTCCCAGGAGCAATTTATTCTTGCTCCATTTGATTTACAAATGTCCAGCATTTCTAGTAGGGCAGGATCTGAGACTGCTCTGTAGGCCAAGCATAGGTCACCTTCCAGCAGCCTGCATGATACTGAGTACAGAGGCAGCTCTTTCAGTCTTTCCGTGTATGCCATATTTTGGAAGGTTTGGATTCTCCTGGTCATAAATCCACTTGCTGCAGGTGTCTGGTGAGGTACAGACAGAAGGGAGCATTATACTCAATTGGTGGTCTGATAAGGGTAGAGTACAGCAGAGTTATAACCTCTCTGGTCTTGTATGCGATGCCCTTATTTATGAACCATGCAATGTAGAATGTGTGTCTCACCACTATGGACACATAGTGACTAAAGTGTAGATTGCTATCAGCATGTGTTCCTAAGTCTCACAACACTGTGTTTGAGTTTAGAGGGGTGCTATGTACATCATAATTAGCAGAGATACTTCATTGCCAAAGGGAACAATGAGGCATTTTTGTGTAAAGGTTCAGTCCATGAGTTTGACACCAATCATTTGTCCGTGTCAAAGTTGGGGGGCTCTATATGACTGCATCCAGTTGACAAACATCTGCAAACTTGGTAAGCCACGGGTCATCTATCTTTGCCTGGACTTCACAAAAATAGTTTCTAAACAGTTGAGGGCCCAGCACAGATCCCTGTGGTATTTCACTGGTAAGTGGTCTATTGGTGGAGGTGCAGTCCCCAACTTTGACAGTGTGTGTTCTGCTGGTGAGGCAGCTAGCTATCCATCTAGCAATGTATGGGTTAATCCCCAGAATGGAAAATTTTCTCTATGATACCTGAATGGGGAATAGTGTCAAAGGCCTTGGATACCTCAACATAGGCGGTATTTCCTGTTGTCCCTCATCCAGGTCTTAGGGTTAAGTATCAAAGAAGTCCATTAGGTTTAATAACCAAGATCTACTACAAAACTAAAATGGGTCAGGTCAAGTGTGTTGAAAGTCACTTATGTCCTTGTGGATAATGTCCATGCTGATTTTTTCCATAACCTTGCAGATAAGACTTTTTAGGCTTATGGGTCAATAGTTCTATTGCTGCATGTTAACAGATTCATTTGCATTGCATATCACATGACATTTGATATTAATTTATATAGTATAGGTGATATATGTGTGAACAAAGTACTGAGACAACAGGGTTGCAGTGCTTAAGGGGAGACAACACATGTTCATATTGTAAATATGTGATATAATGTTAGATAGGGCCTTCAGTGTATGTTTTCACATGTAATTTCATGTCATAGACAGGAAATGGACAGTAAACAGCAGTAATATATAATAATATTTACTTTTCCATAGCACAGCGAACAGCGGGCTTGCTCAGTGGTTGGCAAGGTGTTTGTGCATGCAAGATACACATTTCCAATACTTTCCCTGTTTGCACATAGTAAAGCAGTGTGCAAATGTGAGCCATGTTGCTAAAGTCTGAGAGTTAGTACTGAGTCTATGAAACACATCTACTGCTTAAATGGCTTTGTGGCAGCAGGTTTAAATGCAATGCATTGACACATTTATTTTTGAGCCCAGATGATAATTGGTTTGAATTCAGGAGTAAGTAACAATTTGAAATATTTTTAACTAAGCAGTAATAATGCAATGACATTAATTCTTTATAGTCATGTGCTGCTTTGTGTTGGCCTACTGCAGTGGGGTTAAGCAAGATTGTGCAGAGATAACCACAGCATTGTACTGCTGCTTACCATTGCTTGGTATTGGTGCAAGATGTGAAACTCTGTGAAAACACAGATGCCAGAAAGTCAAGGGATCCATTGTTTTTTCTGCTACTTATGTGTATTGTCTGTGATTCGATTTTTTGACCAGATTATAAGTGTTAAAAAGGGGTAGATAGAAAAGTGGTGAATGGGGAGCAAGCAGGGGGAACAACAATGAGAAAGCAATACAGGAATGTACAGGAGGGAGGTAGGAAAGAACCATAGCTATCCATTTCTTCAACAGTAAAAACTGATCATGTGTGCAGAATATTAGCTGAATTTGGACTGTTACATCCAGAGAGTGAGGTGACAACAAAGTAATCATGTTGTATAGCCAATTGTACTTAATCAAGTGTGTCAACAAGTCATCTATGTGAAATGGAGAGCTATGTATGGGATGATTTTTTTTTTTTTGTGGGACAGGTGCCCAGGTAAGATTTCTGCTGGGCAAGGTACATAGGTATGTCTGGGTCAGGTAAGTTTGGGGTGAGGAAGCAAATGCAAATAAACAAGACAAACAAGACAAGAGACAGGGACAGTGAGGGATACAAAAGGTTGGTGGGAACCATTATTGGGGTGAGGAAAAGGACAACCCAGGCTTATGCCCATCAAGCTTGGAGACAGTGAAAATCAAGTCCTCACTCACTGGACTGTCATCAGTGTTCCCTTATTCCAGTGACAGTTGGAGTGATTGATGTCTTCTCCTCCTGCAGAACATGAGGGAAAGCAGTCTCTCCATCTGGTGCAAGCATACAACAATATGCACCAAACCTGGCATCTCCTGGCAGGTGATGAAATCACTACCTTCACCACTGCTTCCAGAGGATACTACTGAACCAGCTTCCAGAGCAGTACTATCTGAGGGCTCAGGTAGTGCAGTGGCAACAAAGGCAGTGCTGACAGGTTGTCTCCCAGACGTGCTGGGAATTATTGCTGGAGCCGGTGGAGCAGGGGCAGGCTGATCCATTGGGAATGGCCTACCTCACTGTGCTGTGTAGCATTTAGTGATGTGACACACACAAATGACATGGAGACATTTTGACAACACATAATAGAAAATAAAAGAGAGATAAGTGTTTGGGTGAGAAAAAAAAGAGTTAAATTTAGTGCCATCACATGTGACATGTAATGCATTAATACAATTATACAACTCTTTTAGCTAAATTATTACATTTAAGTATACATCCTAACAGATACACACTATACTACTGATTGGTGAAAGCAATCCTTGAAATGTGCATATATTGCACATATGTGTGTTCCAATTATACAGATCACAGTTTACAGCAGGACATTTGTGCCACTGGTATAGAGTTTTTAATTTAATGTAAATATTATTGAAGAAATAACAGTATTGTATAATTGTGAATCATGGTATTCGAACCCACAACCTCTGAGTACAGTCTAATATTGGACTACTGACTAATGCATGTATACTTGCTTTTCCAGTTGGGATATGCATGCTCAGTTTGATATAATTCTATAAAAGACCAAAAACATTATCTTTAACTTTTAAATCTACAGTAATACTTCTTTTCTGCTGCATACATGCCACTTGTTTTCTGCTCTCTCTGCAATCAAAAAACTTGAGAGTGCAGATTGATCTCATGTTTGGTGGCAGCTGGGGAAAGAACAGAAAAAAACAGAAGAACAGAATGCATACCAGTCTTACATATATATAGCTTTCTATGTCTTAAAAGTGCTCTTTTATTATCGTACTTACACAGCTGTGGGTTGTCCGCAGTCTCAAATTCATGGAACCAATGGTTGATACTATCTCTTTTACACCTGTATAGGTCATTAAAATTATGTCTACACTACTCTCCATTGTGTGGAATGCCAGTTGCAATGGATACAGCCTGGGCCAAACTATTCCACAGCTCAGACTTGTACTGGGAGCCAGACTAGCTCACCTGCAGAAGCCTTTGGTTATGGCGCTTTAGCAGGAGTCCAATAAACATCCAGGAATCCTGAACACCCTACCTCTGTCCCCTAAATGTGGTTCCTTCCTCTCTAATGCCAGCCATGTCTGCCAGACAAACTAGAGGAATGGAAACTGATGCTTTCTGACCAATCACAGTTATTGCTTTTACTGGTAGTGCACAAACCTGAGCAATTATGCCAACAACATTTGCATGATGTTAAGTGGAGAACAGCAGTGCCAAGCAGGAAGGAATTAAATAATAAAAATGGAAGGCTAATCTGACACTTGGCCTTAGTTTGAGGGGTGTCTGCTGATGTAGCCTGGACATATATATATATGCTGGATATTGGAAGGTAATTTTAGGTGAGTTAAGTTTGCAGACATGCATGGGGGGTATAAATGTAATGAATTGGCACATTTGTTTTTGCCTTTATACACTGAGGAAAATTGATTTTTACACTGTGAGATTCAACCCTAGGCATAAGGGACAAAATATTTTCTTCCACAGCATTAGTTTTCCATCTTTGTCACAGAAGAAGTGCTGGTCAGATATAGTTTGGAATCATAAATAAATATAGGTGACAGTTTGAGCTGTTATACATGTATGTGTGTGACCTGACAAGGTTATTGGATATAGATCCAGTTCTGTACATGTCTTATGTAATTGTGAATCCCATGCAAGCTGCAATAGCTGAACCATGCTAACAGAAATATAGTAGACGATATACCTCCAGTCATACATCTGAAAACACAATAATAGTGTTTCATCCCTCATACATATAATTCATATCAGCTCCACTATCTAAAGTGTTATAAGTGAGAGTGAATATAACGGGAAGTGGGATGACAGAAAAAGTGTATCCCCAAGAACTGATAAACACCCTAAAAAATGTAATTGGACTCAACTCAAATCCTTACCCTTAGATAATGGTCTATATTATATCCTCAAAGAGGTATTCCATCGAACACCCCTTCATCGACACAAACAATGAAAGCAGAAAACATAGAACATTCACATCAGTGATTTCTTTCCCTGGGAAAGAAATTGCTTGCCCTCAAAACAAAAACACATCACTACAAACATAAAGTGGGAGCCTTCACCCCCACACCCCCCAATGTGGGGGGCTGTCCCCCCACACCACCCTAACTAAATATACCAACTCCAGGATCACACTACAGTGGAGAAAATGGCAAACTAACAGGGATGGCCAAGTGATTTCTTTTCCAGGGAAAGAAATCACTGATGTGAATGCTCTGCATTTTCTGCTGTTGCTGTTTGTGTCGATGAAGAGGCATTTGATGGAATGCCTCTTCGATGATATAATATAGACCCCTAGATAATGCTGCAGAATATTTTAATAGTACTTTCCTTAACATTCTTAATAGCAGGGCACCTCCAAGAACAGTCCAAAAAATCACTACACTTCATGGCTGCCTAATGAAACCCAAACCCTCTTTAATCTAAGAGATAAAACTTAGGTCTTATGGCAAACAGACAAAACTCATCAGAATCACTTAGCTTATCAACAAGCTAGAAACAAAGACAAACAACCAATCAAACTAGATAAACAAAACTACTACATTAACTGACAACTTAGACATCAACAAAACCCACAAAAATTCTGGACCACAATCAAGCAAATCCTCCATCCAGGACAAGTCAATATTCCCCTTCTAATATGCCAGACAATTCAGTGACCATTGGAGAAAACTTCAATTAATACTTCACCAAAAGTATTCTGGCCCTAACCAAAAATACTCAATACTTCCAAAAGTCATCACCTAATCACCCAATAATAACAATGATATATTCATATTCCATCCCATCGCTACTAAAACCATAAAAAAACTCCTAAAGAAACTAAAACTTACCACTACAGCTGCTGATAAATTGCAACAGATTTTTTAAAATTAGCTGCTAAATGCATTTCCTACCCTGTATCAATACTGATTAATTGGTTGATTGCTGAACAACATGTCCCATCAATCTGGAAAATCTCTCACATAATTCTCCTCCGCGATGGTGGACAGTCAACTGAACTCTGAAACTATAGACCTATCACCATACTATCCCCACTATCAAAACTCCTAGAAAGGTGTGTTCTCTCTCAACTTCTCCGTTACCTCACAGCTAATAACCTACTAGCCAAATAACAGCATGGTTTCACACCCTACCATAGTACCACTACTGCCCTCCTCAGCTTTACCAACACAATAAACCAATACCAAAATGAAAATAGTTTCATCAGTCTTTTTCAATATGTCCAAGGACTTCGATACAGTTTCCCATAGCAGGTTACTGACTGTGCTCACAAATCTAAAACTTAGCTCTCCTGCTCTCTCCTGGTTCCAATGTTATGTAACAGGCCAACAACAGGATGTAAAAGGCTGCAAGATCTCTCCCTCCTACTCTCAGTCACACTTGGTGTCCCACAGGGTTCAATACTCAGATCCCATCTTTTCAGCATCTTTACAAATTACCCCAGTACAGCCAGCCGACTAGCTTCAATAATCCAGTACACTGATGACTCTATGGTTATATGTGCAGCATCTACCACCCAACAGCTCCAGGCCATAACCCAAAACTCCTTTACTGAAATTGAATCATAGCTGCCGAGTAACTAACAGCGCATACCTAATCCCAATAAAACCAATCTAATGATCTTACAACCCACCAGAACCTTGGAACCCCATATAACCTTCTATACCACTGCACTGGATAATAAAAAAGTGTGCCCTGTATCACAAAAAAAAAAATAATAAATTACTAGGCGTTCTAACTCAACAGCAAACCAAGATTTGAATTATACATATCTCAAACAGTTAAGAAAATACATAAAAAGATGGGAATGCTATACAGAAACAAAAAAAAAAAATCTAACCAACAGTTACAGAGTTGCCATTGCCACAACCCAACTCCTATCAACCCTCCTCTATGCCTCTTCCATACTTACAAACCTTAAAAAGACAGACCTAGATAAACTAGAAACATGCTATAATAAAATAGCAAAATTTGCCACAACTTCTTCAAACAGTACATACCACTGCCCTCCCCTAAGAAAACTCTCCTGGCTAGAATTCCCTCAACTCCTGACATATAACCAGTTAACCATGGCTCATAAAATACTCTATAGGCCCGATAAATTCTCAGCTCTCCTTATCAAATCCAATCTTATTCCAACTACTATATACTTCGCTCAACAAATAAATCACTATTGCAGGTATCAGTAAATCTACAAAAACAGCATGTAGCAAAAATCTGGAATACACTTCCTCACTCTGTCAGAACCACTACTAAATTGACACAATTTAAAAAACAGCTCAAACATTATTTATCTGACACATGGCACTGCTCATGTAACAGTCCAGGCTATCAATGAACAACTAAAATCTCTTACTTATATCCATCCTCCTGTCCTACACATATCTAGAACCTATCTCATCCTTGAAATATAAACTGTTGTGAAGATTGGGTAGAGATGGGTGAAGGCTGCCAGCCTAGCCAAATAGAATGTGATACATAAGTCTGGCATTTGTAAATATAAATGTAAAATACATGCTTGTTTTTTAAATGAAAGAAAACACTGTAACATGTTGAACTTCAAGATTGTAGCAACATTGCCATCTACTGTAAGGAAAACTAAGTCAAGCATTTCAAATCTGTGTTTTGAAGTTAAAAGTATTTGAAATCTGTCCTTTGATCTAGATAGTGGTGCTGAAGAGGCTAGCTGAACACATTCTTTCTATTGTTTTAACTTAAGGAATAATTAATGGTGAGGATGCAAGGAGTAGAGGTGGTGAAGGTGGATGAGTTTAAATACTTGGGATCAATAGTTCAGAGTAATGGTGAGTGTGGAAGAGAGGTGAAGAAGAGAGTACAGGCAGGATGGATTGGGTGGAGAAGAGTGCCAGGAGTGATTTGTGACAGAGTACCAGTAAGAGTGAAAGGGAAGGTCTACAAGAGGGTAGAGAGACCAGCTATGTTATATGGGTTGGAGACAGTGGCATTGATAAAAAGGCAGGAGTTAGAGGTGGATGTGGCAGAGTTAAAGATGTTAAGATTTGCACTGGGTGTGATGAGGGTGAAGTGTATTACAGGGTCAGCCCAGGTTGGAAGGTTTGGAGACAAAGTCAGAAAGGCAGGATTGCATTGGTTTGGACATGTGCTGAGGAGGGATGCTGAGTATATTGGGAAAAAGATGCTAAGGATGAAGCTACCAGGTAAAAGGAAAAGAGGAAGACCTAAGATAAGGTTTATGGATGTTGTGAGAAAGGACATGCAGGTGGTTGGTGTGACAGAGCAAGATGCAGAGGACAGGAAGAAATGGAAACAGATGATCCACTGTGGTGACCCCTAATGGGAACAGCTGAAAGAAGATGATGAATAATTAATAGAATTTACATGTGGAATGTCCTTTATTGCTCTAAGTGTAAAAGAATGTAAATGCAGTTTCTGTGTGGCTTGGGAACCAAGAAGGTGCAAAAGATGATGTAATGTTTAGCAGAACTGCAGTTTCAATTTAAACAATGAGAACAAAAGATTATTAAGCATTTTTGTCTGACTATTCAATCCAGCACTGCCTTGCTCTATGTAAGTAAGTTATTTTAGAAGTATGCTTTCTTGTAGCAATAGCTAGGAATTAGAAAAAGATTAGACTAAGTGTTTTTCTGTTGTGTCTTAACTGTACTACTGAATTATTTTCAGTTTCTGTGTGATCTCTGAACTCTTGAATGGCACTGTGGTGTAGTAGTAGTATTGTCTTGTGTTTTTAATATTTATTATTAAATATTTTTAAACACTTTTCAACTGTGGCCGGTTTATGTAGAGATAATTAAGCTCTAGAGTACATTGCATGCTTATAAGTGATCCTGTAATAAGCCCTTCCAATAAGCCTTAAGACAGTTTAGTCACACTTACCATTAGATAATAATATTGCACAGTAATAATTGGACACACTTTTATGGGCCTTTGGGTAGCTGATAATTATTAGCTGGTGGTGGCAGGAATTACTACCATATAGTCTGGGCAAAGGGGCACAGCTGGAGAATCTGTGTCAGCCTTTCCCAGGAGTGTCTGTGAAGTTGTATAAATACTTATCTCAAAGTGTGTGTGTGTGTGTGTGTGTGTGTGTGTGTGTGTGTGTGTGTGTGTGTGTGTGTGTGTGTGTGTGTATGTGTGTGTGTGTGTCAGCTACCTGGGCAGGGACATGAAGTACTGTTTGAACAGAGAGGGTACTGGAGGTTTTAGCTTGCCAGCTAGGCTGAGATCTGGACTCTATAGCTGTGCTAGTGAGGAGTCTTACTGGAGATCTGGAGAGCAAGGGAGCGACCAACCCCGGAATGACTGTGATCTATGTGTGCTCTTAAGGGAAATTTCACTTTACTGTGTGCATGTTATCCTTTCCTCTCATATGAGACACCCTCTCTGGTGTTAGTGGTGAGGATTGATGCTCCTTGATGGTTGGGCCAGGGCACAGGGTGTCACAACTATCTCAGTAACATTTCACCAACTAACTACTGCCATCAAACCTCCTCCTTTCCTCAACCTTTCCCTTTCTTACCATCATCTTCCTCCATTTCTCCTTCTCTCTTTTCTTGCACTTCATGTTTACACCCACCTACTTTAACACAATTTAATACAAAGTGTGTGTAGAGTAATTCCCACCTTATTTAGTCTCTGACTTTTTTGTCTTTTCTTCTGTCTTCTGTCTTTTCTTATCTTTATTTATGTCTCTTACTAGTTTTTTGGCCACCTTTATGACGAAGTCCTACTTATATGAATGGGTGTTATTTTCTCTTGAAAGGAAAAAATGTATTTAGGTAAAGTTTTAACTTTGGCCAGTAGATGGTGAAAGATCACTTTTATTGGGTTTTTTTTCTGTTTTTTTCTGCCTTTACACCCTTGTTTACATATATTAAAGTTATTTAATATTTATAATAATGAATTTTAGAATGATATGTTTTTAAAATATGTGTAATTATTGGTGTTTTATTGTGAAAATATTTTTAGTTATTGATGAGTTGGTATTTATATGTATTAATGAGTGTAGGAATTCTTATGATGAAGTGGGTTATGCAAAACGTACTTTTTTAAGAATAAGGTTGCTAATGATTTAATTAGGAGATGAATTTGACTGGAGTGTTGATTATTTGATAAAGTATATAAGTGATAAATTTACTATGTACTTGTGATTGTCTGAAGAAGTCTGCTGTGGTGTATGAAAACATGTTAGAATTGTGTAGCGTTAGTTATTAAATGCATCTGTGCTGCTGGAGTCTCCATTTCATCTTGTGGTTTTTTATTTGTTTTTTACAGTGGAATACCTCTTGTTTCATTTGAATTCTGTCTTTTCATCTATTGTTCAATGTGAGTAAAAATAGTTACCTTTGAAAGAGTGAACAAATGTATTGTAACAACTACTATATAAAAACGCTGTCAAGTTCTTCAAATCCTTATTTACTATATCTGTACCTAATTTTGTTATTCATGTCATTGCTACTACCATTGTGTAAAATCTTATTACATCTATGTTTTTATGTAATGTTTTGTATTCTAACTATACTGGAGCTTTTCTCCCTGGGCCTCCTCTGAAAATGGGCTTTGCTCAGTTGGACTTTCCCGGTAAACAAATGAAAAATAAATAAATAAAATCCTGTATTAGAACCCAGGACCATGTGTATGGCAGGCCTACACTTATAACTATTGCCACAAGAATGTTGAAATAACACTTGTCTATTTTTTATGCACTGTCACAACAGTAAAAATAGGTTGTGCACCCTGTACTAGAACCCAGAACAGTCTGTAAACAACCCTACACTTACATCTGCTCCCACAGGACTAGTTACATGACTTTTTTTAATTTCCTAATCATTCTTAAGGTCTCTGTTTTAACCGCTGTGCAATGTGCTTTGTGGATTTGTGAGGTACCCAACAGAATTAATCAAATGTATCTGGTTTCAGCTATTGGCTGTCTGAGTCCTGTCTGCAGGTGTTTGATGGCTATAGCTGTTAGAGAACCTTGCTGATGTCAATAAGCATACTTACGCGATGCAAAACAGAAATTGCAACAATGTATTACTTTTGACCTTTGCCCTTTTACAAGCGCCCTGTTTGCAGGTGTTCAGCAGGTGTTCTGCCTGCTTCCTGGATGGGCCATTAGTCCAGTTTGTACACTGCCACACTTCGCCCAAACATGATGAGCACAGCCAAACCTGACATTAATTTTTCTCTGTTTCCCATGTTTGCACTAAGACATGCATCATGCAAACACTAGCCCACTAAAACAAAGGAAACAAAAACAAAGGAAATAAAAGAACAAAGGAAAAGAAAAAAAGGAAAAGTAGCTAAAATGAGGAAAAGCAGTCTATGACATACACACTACAAAATGTTAGTACACATGAGATATTGATACATAGGTCTGGATTTGAAATCTCACGCCAATGAACCTTCAGAACACAGGAATGGTATCTTAAACATCTTTGCCACACAAACAGCTTTGCAGCAAGGAACTGGAATTATTTTGCATACAACCAACTGCAACAGTAATCGGAAGCATACAAATGCAACAAAATCGCCAAATTTGCCACAGGGGCTTTCTACCGTACTCACCACTGTCTCTCACTAGCAGAACTGGGCTGGCTAGAGCTCCCCCACCTCCTTCAATGGTACCAACTCACACTTGCCCACAAACTAATAAACCAACCACTAAAAGTCCCATCCCTCCAGAATCTACTCCAACCCTACATAACCATGAGACCACTAAGATCCAGCCACAAAAACCTCCTACAGGTCACAAGAGCCATTAACTCTGCTGGAGAAGCATTATTCTCCTGCGCTATAGCCAAACTCTGGAACTCCCTCCCATCCTCAATTACCTCTGTAACTTCTTGCACCCACTTTAAATCCTTACTAAAATCACACTTCAAACCTTGCCAGATATGCCCTTGCAACCCCCCCTCTCTAATACCATCCACTCCCCCACCCACTACCTTTCTCAATCCTCAATCAACCACCTTCTCTTAGCAAGCTTGGCTACTCATGTTCCCAGCTACCTACCACATAATATTAACTTCTTGTAGCAACAACTGCTAATGGCTGTTATGTACCTCAAAAAACAGATTGTATCAATTGCTCACTGATGAATCTCAACTACATTTGTAACCATGTTTAGTATATGTCACCATATTTTAAAATTGTACTATGCTCTACAGCTGTTTTACATCTGTTTTCTTCTTGTTTTGCTTCCTTAACTGGGCTAATATCTATATTTAAATGCTATGTTTTTTAACTGTATAATGCAAATAATACTTAATGTGGAGCTTTTCTCCCAGGGCCTCTGCTGAAAACGTACCTGTGTCCAGTTGGACTCTCCCATCAACAAATGTAAATAAATAAATAAATAAATAAATAATAACAACGCATTTATTATTTTTGGATGTTGTGCAGTAAGTGATCACACAACCAGTTATGAGTATTGCTTGCAAATATGCATCTCTGTCTTGCCTCTCTGCATTTGTTGGTGATTCTTCTCTTATCTGACTGGCAATCTGAGATATGCAGTCTGTAAGCCATTCTATATCATTGTCCTTACAATGTGTGAGGATATTAAATGGCAATAATATAATATGCAGTTGCCAAAAATGAAGGGGAGGTTGGATGTTAATGAACAGAACCTGTGAATTGTGTGCTGCTTACTTACATTTCTAACCTTGACAGAATTGGATCTAACACTTTGTAAGTCTAACCTGACACACCCACTGGATGGAAGGCAGTCTGCATTGCTGTTGTATTTTCCTTCTCCCTACCAGTAATCATTCACAGTTGTAATCCATTGAAAACAAACACTGAGGTAGAGCATGTGCTATGTTTACATCAGCAACACGGAGCCAAGTATTTAGGATTCAGCAATTCTAATGAGTTCACACCTCATTTGCATCTTCACTGTGCTAACAGTCCTGAATCTACACCATAAAAAGGCAACCATGTAGTTAAGGAAACTGAAGGTGAGGAGACTTGACTTATGTGGAGAACACAGAAAAGAGCTATTGCTTTGGGATATATCTGCACAGAGGATTACCTATCTTGAGAAAGTATGCTTGTTAGCTACATACTGTATATACTGAAATGTAATTAAGAAAAATATGTTTGATAATGTTTTATATATATATATATATATATATATATATATATATATATATATATATATATACATTAGCAAATGATTTTCCACTTTTATATGTATGCATTAGTTTGAAGTGTACTGATAGCATGGGCATGTTTGTCAGGGCATTTCACAAGTATACATGACTGGCAATACCTTAACATGGACCGTTCTGTGTTAATCCTGTAGACATGTTTCAGGGACATTTAATTTGATTGCAGTTTTAGCATTTCAAAGATGGTTTGTTAACAAAATGTGTCATCTGGCTGTTCTTTTAGGGGTGTGAGAGCAAAGCTGCATTTCTGTTATGGCACAAACAAGGATATGTTGCTATTGTTACTCTCTCCCTCTCTCTCTTTTTGGCATCCAGCCCATTGTTCATATTTCAGATCTCTAGACTGTTTTATGTTTCTCCAGTGGATAATATTGAAATGCTACCTTTTCTATTTTATCAGGGAACAGTTATTTTTCAGTTATGTGATACTTATGTGAATTGTCCTTCTCTTGTCTTTTAGGACATCTAGGACTATGTTACCTAGGCATCTCAATCCCCAAAAACCACCCTTGACATTGACAATTAGGTCATTGTTGAAGTCTTTAGGTGACATGGTGCCTTAATGCTTGAGAGGGGATGTGGAGATATGTCAAGCAGAATGCAAATTTGGCAGTAGATCATTGCATATGTTAATGCGGTGGCCGACCACAGCAGGATATTTGACCAGGTGCACCATAGAGCCACACTGACATGATCTCATTTCCAAGGAGGAGAGCAGCTACAGTGGCCCATGATTGGATGTGTACTGAGGGGGCTGCTACAGAGCCACAGCTAACACCAAATGAAGAGTTCTTGTCCACTGTCAGGGATCCAGACAGCTTCCAACAAAGTGCAGAACAGCATGTCCTTGACATTGGTGTTACTGTTTCAAGGATAGCAAGCATGTCAACGGATGAGCTTCCAGGCAATCTTTTATATCTCAGTTGTTAAATACTGTTGTATAGTAAAAATATTAAAATCAAAAGGCTATTCTGTTTCACAATATTTTTATTTTAGGTGGGTGGAGATTGAAGATTGCTACAGTTAATACATTCTGAGTGATTACATATGGGCTTATGTTGGACTTGTCATCAAAGTTCTTGTTGAAAGACAGTCAATGGATATATAAAGGGGCAAAAGTATTACGCCCAGTGTTACTGTTAATTGTGATGATGGTGTCCTTACCTTTTGCTTAACGTCTTCCAGGAACATCCAGCATACAGAGCATGCCATCATCAGCACATGGTAAGCTAAACATTTTTATGTCTGTACTGATGAGCAATTCAAAGAAATATTTTGGTGTGTGATGTTGATGTCAGGACTGTTGTGTGTATTGTTGTACTGTCTAATAGTGGCACCACTTTTATTTTGTTAGCATATATTGGACTATAGTGGTGCAGCTATTATTTGTTCCTGTGTTTGTTACTTATTATCAAAGGTGATCCTGACAGTAGAAGAGTGGGACTTCTAACACCTGATGTCAGAGTATTAGCAGACTCTGATGATGATGGTGGCCAAATAGAGGCACAGTCAGGGGGTGGAGAGGTTGAATCTGACACTGAGGTTGACATACAGCCACCTCATGAAATTCCATTGGACACAGCCAGTAAGTCTACACCTACCCATTCCAGTGGACCCTCAGATATTGGACAGGTGGATCACAAGACAATCAATTAGGGAAGTGTGGATACTGTGGCTTCAGTGCCTGTTGACTCTGGTCATAGCCAAAGTGTGGGCGAGGTGCCATGCAGGAGGGCTGTTAAGGGTGCTCAGAGGAGTCCTGCTGTCCATCCTCTTCCAGTGCCACTAAACATATGCTTAGGGCTGTCATTGAGACACAGGAACATTCCCATAGGACCTCCATAGAAATGCTTAGGGTTGTAGATGTGGCACAGGCTGACATGCATGACTGTCTCCACTGTGTTACCGATTCGATGGATTGGATGAATGACACATTGGAATGAGTGGTGTCTGTGGTGGAAAATCTGCTGGGAGGGACAGCATCCTCATGGATGTAGGTCAGCCACATCATCTACTGTTAGCCAATGTGGCTGTGCCCGATCATGGTCCTAAAGTGGCAGTACTTCCACTGCTTTGTTGGTGGGTAAGATGTCCAAGAACAGACATGGCAGACTATGGGATCGTAGTCTTGGGCATCCTCATGAGGAGATCTCATTGAACATACATCAGTCACATTTGGGTAGCAATGATGCATCTGACCGTGGGAATGCACATGCCAGTGCAACTCCTGGCAGAGCTGGTTCTCATGTTTGGGCCAATAACAATGAACTGTCACCTCTACCATTCATGGCTCACACCTGGCTGACATACCTAGATGTAGAGCTAGCACAGTTCTTGGGTGTGTTTATGCGCAGACATTCACACACCAATTGTGTGTGAACAGAACTGAAGATCTAAGTGATCATTTCTTAACGTATACTATTAGGCATAAAGTTGAATGTCCACATCTACCCACCTATAAAACAATAAGAAATAACAAAAAATTCAACCTTAATAAATTCTTAGAAGAACTTAAATTATGCAATTGGTCAATTCTAAAACAACTACCACTAGATGAGACAGTAACACACTTTAATAACACATTCCTGGCCATCCTTGACAACCATGCACCTGCACGCTCTATTTGAATTAAAACAAAAGTTGCCCCCTGGCTCACTAAAGAAACCAAACTAAAGATCATCCAAAGAAATAATGCCTGGAACACCTGTTGCTCCTCTAAAGCTCCACAAGATCAACTCAAATTTCGACAATATAAGAATGATACAAAAAACCCATATTACTAGACAAAAAAGCTATTTCTGCCATCTACAGCAGAAATACCACAACAAGCCACATAAGTTCTGGGCAGGTATTAGTAAACTCTTCCACCCAGGGCAATCCACAACTCCAATCCCCTCAGCCCCAACCCAAAAATCATCAGAGTCTATTGCCAACACCTTCAACAGTTTCTTTACAGAAAACATCCAGGCCCTTGCTAGCAAACTTAAACCCACTTGTCCTAATGCTGAAACCCCTAAACCCAGTGACATTCTTTCCTTTAGCTTCCAAAACGTTCTGACTTCACTCATTAGAGTCCTAATTAAAAAACTCAAACCAACCACCCTTTCAGCTGACCTTCTCCCTGCAGACTCCCTGCAAAAAGCTGCTTATGTTATAGCATACCGTCTCTATTTTGATAAGCAGAACCATAATTGAAGCCTGTATCTCCTCTATCTGGAAAATACCACATGTCATACCACTCCATAAAGGAGGTAGCTCCATTGAGCTGTCAAACTACAGACCAATAGTTATCCTTTCCCGTCTGGCTAAAATTATGGAAAAGTGTATCCATAAACAACTCTTACACTAACTTATTTAACATAATCTTCTGGCCAACTCCCAGCATGGATTTAGACCACAGCACAGTACCAGCTCAGCCTTCCTCTCCTTTTCTAATCTCATAAATTCCAACCGTAATAACAACAAACTATTTTCTGCCCTGTTTCTCACTCTTTCCAAGGCCTTCTACATGGTTAACCACCAGTTACTCTTACTTACCCTAAATAAAATATCCCTAAACAAACATGCCATACAATGATTTCAATCTTATCTTAGTGGAAGACAGCAGGCTGTCCTTTGGCAGGACAAACTCTCCACCCTTCTTCCCCTTACCCTTGGTGTCCCTCAAGGCTCCATATTAGGTCCTTCTTTTCTCCCTCTTTATCAATGACCTCCACACTGTAATCCGAGATGCAACCTGTATACAATATGCTGATGACTCCACCCTGATTTGCTCAGCCTCTACCCCTACAGATCTCCTTAGTTTAACCCAGAAAACGTTTAATACAGTGGAAAACTGGATCTCTAATCAACAGCTGATATTAAACCCTAATAAAACAAACCTATTGCTCTTCTCCCCTATTCGCAAATCCAATCCTCTCAACCTTCATTTACTATAACATCTAACAATGGGACCATAATCTCACCAGATATGTACACCAAACTCCTGGGTGTTATAATAGACAACAACCTCAAATATGATATGCACGTAAACCAGACTATTAAAACCAGTAATAAAAAACTTGCGTCCCTATAAAAAAAAAAAAAAAAAAACCTTTTCTCACTCCCTACCTAGGACTGCCATTGCCTGAACCCATCTGCTTTCATCTCTACTCTATGCCTCGCCAATACTCACTAACTTAAACAAAACTGATCTCAGCAAACTCTCTAGCTGCTACAATCAAATTGCCAGGTTTGCCACAGGAACTCCCTACAGGACACACCATTGTCAAAACCTAAACCTCTTATGATGGCTGGAACTCCCCAGGCTAATTCAATATAATCAACTTACTGTAGCATTTAAGGTTATTAACCATCACGAAAAAATGCCCTCCCTTAAAAACATTATCCATCCCTACAAAAACGCTATGTCAATCTGTTCCACTACAAAACTTTTGGTTCAGTCTGTTAAAGCTAACACCCTATCTGGATAATCTTTGTTTGCAAATTCAGTAAGCAAAATCTTGAATTTGCTTCCATCTGACCTTACTCTGAACCCTTCCCTTAATCACTTCAAAAAAATCTAACCCAGTATTTTAAACTCACTGGATATGTCCTTGCTCTAACACTGACTAAAGTCTCATTTACTTCCATATCCCTGAATTTTTTTATTCACAGCGACTAACCTCTTACACTAAAAGGTTTTAAAAAAAGAGGTCATCATTCCCCTCTACTCATCACTCATTAGACCCATTATAGAGTACAATGCCCCTTTTGGTATGTACCTCACAAGACATCTCCAACAACTGGAAAGGCCACTGGAAATTCACAAAGAGGATTACCGGCCTCAAACAGATGCCCTACGCAGACCATCTCAAAAAACTCCAGCTTTACTCCGTCACATATCACCTACACAGAGGTGATCTCTGCCTAACATACAAATCTATGTCAAACCCAGAGCTGTTGGACAAGCTCCACTTAAAGAAATCCCAATCCCTCTGAGCTACACGCTCTGGGGACCTAAACCTTGTCACCACAATAAACAGAACATGCCGGAGGGAATAATTCCTGTCCTGGAGACTTCCCATACTCTGGAATAAACTACCTGTCTATATCAAACAAAGCTCCTCATTAGCACTCTTCAAGAAAATTCTTGATGATTGGATGGGAAATAGGAAATTCACCCCGGGGATCACCTCTGTGGCTCTGCTCGACAGTGGCACAGGAAAATAATTTTCTTGGGTGGCAAAAGCCAGGGTACCTTTTTGGCTAGGCTTGTATAGGCCCCAGGGCCGATAGCCTACTACCTACCTATGAACCTATGAACCTAAGAGAAACTAACATCTTTGCAGATACTCTCTATATATGCTGCACCTATAGGTTTGATAAGAGAAACTGTAACATATTTGTATATATTTCTGAATATAAACTGTAGTCTTCATAAGCTTGAAATGTGAGACTGTAACTTGTACATTAATACAAAATGCTTGTGCATATACTGTAACTTGCTTGTCTTTATCTGTTTGTAAGTTTGAAGCTTTTCTCCCTAGGCCTCTGCTGAAAATGGACATGTATCCAGTCAGACCACCCCAGTCAAAAAATGTAAAATAAATAAAAACAAATAAATAAATTTCACCTGGAGGACCCATACAGAAACACACACAACAGTTACATGGTTCAGCCGTGCAGCTTAAAACTCATTTTGTCTCACTGGCCATTTGTTACTTTTCCAAATGTCTGCCTTCTTTCTCTTTTTACTCACACACACTCACCAACCTTTTGTGTCCGCCTAGACTTCCTGCCCCCCTCCCAACCCCCTGTTCAAATGATGACAACTGTGCCATATCCCTAATTTGTATCTTATGGATTCAGGATTACATAAGCTTTGTGTCTGATGCTCAGGGTGCATAGGTGACTTAGTGCTTAGTATATTTGCATGTCTGATGTTGAACTGGTAATTGTACCTTTGACTTACATTGGTTTTAGAAAGTTACACAGCTGACAGCATCAAAATCTTTCCATCTTTATTGTTAATGATCTTGTGAGAGATGTTAAGTCTGAAACTGCAATGTATATCATAACTTTCTAACTTTTCTCTTTAATGATTTTTCAGTGCAAACATATGGTGCTAAACTGAGGTCATGTAATGACCATCACTGGTTTTGAGAGGTATGCTTGTTTGAATCCTTGATGCCTGGGGCCTAATACTTAATAATGGACACATAAGTCAAATAAGTCTCTGCTGTGACATGTTGTCATTTTTGTACAAATCTCCCACCTTTTACTTGCTTACACTACCAAGTAGCGAAATGCAAGGATATGCCAGTCATTCATATTTTTATGCAATATACTCCAGGTTCAACACTTATCTTGTAAAACCAGCAGTTGCAACAGTTTTAGTTCAGGCTGACTCTGATGCAAACAGTACACAGCCAATAAATAGGGAGGTAAATGTCATGACAGTTGCCTGGCAGCAATGTTACTATATGTATGTGTGTAGGAGGAAGGTTTTAGGCCCTTAGGTGGTGAGTGAGTGTGCTATGCATTGTCTTTTAGTCAATGAGAGGGCATATTGAGCACGCCTACATCACCCTACATCCACAGCAGCTGCTGCTTTCCCCTTTGACTCATCACTTGCATGTGATTGTGGTAACCTTGTCATTGGTGGTGGGATGTGTGCAACTTCCCCTTGCTGATTCTGCTGAAGCTGTTTTCTCAGGATGATGTTGTGTAGCATGGCACATACTGTGAATATTTTAGTACATGTCTGTGGATTGTACTGCAGGGCTCCCCCAGATGTATCTAGACACTGGAACTGCAATTTCAGCAGCCCATACACATGCTCTATGATATTTCTGGTTTGAGCATGTGCCTCATTATGGCATTCTTCAGCAGTGTGTGTGCATTTCTGATTGGTGTCATCAGCCACAGTTCCAGTGCATAACCTGAATCCATCAGTAAATGACCCTACTGGATATCACCCCTAGTGAGCATCTGATATAGTTGGGCAGTGTGCCAGATATGTGAGTCGTGGTAACTGCCTGGATTGCCAGTACACACATTCAAGATGATTTTCTTGGCATTACACACTACTTGGTAGTTAATAGAGCAGAATCCCTTTGTATTAATGTAGAGCCTACCCTGTTCCCCGGGTGGTGCCCTAACTTCTACATGTGTGCAATCTATGGCACCCAGTACTTCAGGGTAGTGTGCTACAAGGTAGAACTCTTGCGTATTTCTGGCCCTATCCTCAGGAGTATGGGAAAAATATATGTGGTCTCTATCATATTGAAGCATAGCATTCAAGAGTTGATGAAGGATGCTAGATGCTGATGCCTGTGACACCCCCAGCATGTCCACTGTTGGTCTCTGAAAGGTACCTGTAGCTAAGATTCTAAGTGCTACACATACCTTTGTCTCCACTGGGATGGGTTCCCCTCAGTTCACCCTGGTTCTGTGTTGAGAACGACTGAGGTTGCAGAATTCCTGTAACGTGTCTCTATCCAGCCTGTAGTCCTCTAAAATTTTCATGTAGTGTAGACTGCGATAAGTTACCCAGGGTGTGAAAACTCCTTTCCTTCTTGGCCTTGATCTATTAGCAGCAGCAGGCGCAGCAGCAGCATAGACGTCAGCCTGTTGCACATATACATGAATTAAAGCAACAGCAGCCCCTGACATTCTTTCCATGTAGTTTATTTTCTGTGGCTGTATTCCAATAAATTTTGGAATTCACAGGGAAAACCAGCACATAGTCTACTTGGTTGCTTTAAAGCTTGTTGAATAGCTCCTCCATCTTGGATTGGTTGATTAGCATAAAATTCAGCTACTTAAGCTGTAATTTGCATGCCACAGTATTTACATTGTTTGCGATAGTGTAAAGCCATTTACTGAATCCAAAACACTGCTCTACTAATGTACATGCAGTGGAAACGGACCATATAAGCTTTAATCTGGCTGATAATGTTTTTAATGGTAATACATTTTGATTTTATGGGTTTAAATTAGATGGGCAATGCTGTTTTGGGTAACGTGTGTGTGTGTGTGTGTGTGTGTGTGTGTGTGTACTATATAAAGTCACTTTTTACATAAAAGTAAATGTAGTAAATGTAAAATCAAGTCTGTTCTTTTCTATTATTTTATTTCTCTTTTTTTTTTTTTTTTTTTTTTTTTTGTTATGTGTAGATTTGAGGTTGGGGTTGTTTTAGGGAGGATAAAGTACCTTTCTGTTTATGTGAATTTAAGGTTTTACTATCATAAATATGTCAGATTTCTGGGTTTAGTAGGAATGATTGTGCACTACAGATGTAAATAAATGCTTGATGATGTTTCATGTTTCAAAGATGTGTACACACTTTTGATGGGTGCACTAAGAATAGACATAAAAGAAAAATAGTCTGTACCATGTAACAAACACATGTTCTTATCATATCTGTTATCAGCAGTCTGCCATCCTGTACACATCACTAAAACATTTAATACCATCCAATGTGCATTGTCTACCACAAGCCAGTCTAGCCCTCTAGTATAGACTTAGACAGCCCTGGATAAATACATGTAAAAAATGATATTATACACACTGTAAACAGTATGAAGAAATACTACCCCCCCCAAAAAAAAAAACATACCCAGTTATGATAGACTCCAGGAATCCAGATTCCAAAATTTCAAATCTGCAAAATATGGAAAATGTCAGTTAAAACTAATAAGACATTAAAAAAACTATAACCACACAATTGGAAAATTATATTATGTGTAAAATTGGACCTGAAATTCATAAATTCACATGTCTACTCTCAGATTACCTGTTTAACCCAAATAAGTCATGGGGGATTTGAAGCCTATGCAGGTACTCAGTGCAGAAACTAGTCCAAGATACAGTTTCAGCTCACTGCTGGATAAAAAAATAAAATAAAATAAAAAAAAAACATAGGTGTATTCCCACTGAATGCAAATGTCATAGAGATCATTAATCCAGTCAGAATGATATTTTCCACACTTGTTTTCTACTTTAGCTTGCCTTGGAGACACAATACCATCTTCACATTTATATCACTTATATCAGTCTCATTAGTGGCATGCTAAGAATTTTTTCAATCGGGCCTACTAGGTATACATAATTATAAAAGCCTCTGGCAGGTTTTTCAAACTGTTTTTTTTTTTTTTTTGGGGTGGAGCTGAGAGGAAGTCAAGATATGCACATCTTTCTGTATCTTTGCAGCTCAGGAACTGGACAATATTTACAGTGAGAACAGAAGAATAATTTTTGCTGTCTGCTAATTATTATTATCACTATTATTATTATTATTGAAATTATTTTATTTTTTATAGAGTCAACTTTCAGCCTTGTCTCACTGGATTAATTGCTGACCTCTTCTAGACAAATTTTCTTGTCTGGAAAAGATCATACTCAGAAATAGCAAGCAGACTTGTTCAGAACTGGCTAAAAATATAGAGACAAGAAATAAATTTACTAGAGCTTCAGACTGTTTACTTTTTGTTTCTTTAAAAGTCATCAGTGCTGTCCAACATTTGATGTTGCCATGTGAGCACAGAAAATTAAAACATACTGAAAATAAATAAAGCAAAGTGCACAAGCCATGAGTAAAAACTGGTAACTAGAAATAATAAAACACATGCACAAATCTTGATTTATTTACTGCTTTCATTCCTTAACTCCTCCAGGACTTTACCAGAATTAAAAGTCATCAAAATGCAACCTTCACAAAACAACTGCAACCACATAGTAATCAACAATTCACTAATTACAATCTGTCTCTCCTTAATTCTAAATATAAGAGCTTTTGAAATATTGCTGTCTTACACTGGGAAAGCATTTGAGTTCAGCTTGATCTGCCAAGGCAATTCCCTGTATTCCAAAGTGTTTCCTTATTGTCCCCTTTCTCACTCTGTCCTAATTTTTCAACAGGAAAAGCTTTTTTTAAATGATCACAAATAGTGAAATGTTATACAATGCATCCTTAAAATCTCTCTTTGCCATATTATGTAAGGGTTCACAAATATATAACTGAACTTTCTTTTTTTTTCCATGTAAAATGCATCATATATACGTATGGTATATATAACCCTTAGATCATGCTTCGATACTCACAAATAACAATATACAGACTTTGGTAAATAAACCTGCACTGCTTGCAGTAACCACACTTTGCCATTCGTATGGTCTTAAACCTATTACTGCTGTTTTCTCAAAGATCTTTTTAAGTTCTTAATTTACTTATAGGTAAACTTTGGGTCGTTATCCAACTTGTCAATTCATGTTTCAGTATTAAAAGACATTTTCCCATTTTTTCACTAAAAAAGGCTTTATAAGTCTAGTGTCTACTAAATGATGCAGCACCATACTTTTTACAAGTTGCTTGTCATTGAATGTTACTTTTATTTCTTGCTTGTCACTCCTTTGAATGCTAGCCCCATTTGCTAGGGGCATGCCTGTCACTCCTACAATTCATAATTTGCATATGAATAGTCCTGTCCATAAATAATTGTTCCAATCAATGACATTTTTAATAAATATCTCATCTTCTGAAATCAACCTTGAAAGTCTCACAATTGTTCCTTTATAATATTCATATTTTGAGCAAAACTATGGCTGCTTCCAAAATACAAATATCTATTGTAAACAGTGGGTTTCCAATAAATCATTGACCCACACTTTCTGACCTGATAATTAGAAATTTTTGTAAAAAAATGGCATGATATAAAGGAAAAAAATAGTTAAATTTAAAAATATTGGTTATATGATTGAACTATTCAAGCAAGTTATTCAACCCCTGACCATTGATAAATATATCATCCACTTATCTTTAATACAACTCAATGTTTCTATGAAATTTGCAGTCATAAAATTACAATTTCTCTGATTTACATAAAACTATATTCATAAAAATGGGGGCACACAATCTTCCCAAATCTACTCCAGAGTGTTGTTTAAAATATTGTCTGTTAAAGACAAAAATAATCTTCTAAAAATGTTTCCATGCAAGTATATAGCATATCAATATCATTGTTCATAATACTACATAAATTGATCACTCTCACTGTTAGAATGTTTGCTATAACCTGATATATATTTTGTGAACCATTGTGATCCTAATTCCTGGGGTATCACAGAAAACAGGTCCTGGACATCAGCCGTCACAAATAAGTATTTAGAGTTAAAATCAAGTTATCTCATATGGTAAGAAGTCCCAAGAATCTCTTAATATTGATGGAAAGAACTCAGAAATACCATTCAATCTATGGTTAAAGTAAGTTGCATGTGGTTCAGTATTGCTTCCACCTGTTACAGTGATGGGACATAATGATGAATCGTCTGTGGTCATGTATATTTTCAGAATTCTAAAAATCACAGGGAATAATAGGCTTTTTGATGTATACCAAATAGCAAAGAGAAAGAAATAGGGGATCCTAAGTGAAAAAACAGCACTGGTAGAGTTTTTCGTAGAATCTAGAACAGAAGCAAATGTTAACAAAAGAAATAATTAGTAGAGCATATAAAATATTGCATGATAAGTATAAGAATAAATCAGAGGAGGTTAGGGAGGCTTGCAAAGAGAGATTTTATAAGCAATTGACAAAGAAACAATGGGACGATATATGTATGTCTCCCAAATATGCAGCAAAGTTTAAACGATTTAGAATCTTTTCTTAGAAGTGTCAGCGTGTTTTTTTATATCATAAGTAGACTCCAAAGAATTTTTCCACAGGTAGAGAATAAATGTTGTAGGTGTGATAAAAAGAAAGAGGTAACCAGGAACATATTTCTGGGAGTGTAATCAGTTAGCAGACTTTAAAGTTTCCCTGCAGACTGCTCTGTCAGAGATACTGGGTGAGATATTTGGTGTAACTAAGGAAATTATTTTTTTGAGCTCTTATACAAAATCGGAATTGCCTAGATATAGTAAGGCCTTGATGAGTCTAATTATGGTGGCTGCCAAAAAAGCAACTACTAGAAAATGGAAATCCAAACCCAAACCAACTTTACTAGAAGTAGTGAATATACTAACAGAGATAAAACAACTGGAATTGGGATCTTTAGAAAAGTGTAGGAGCAAATTACATAGAAAAAAAGTGGGAATTTTGGGAATAATACATGCAGAAGAGGAACAAGATTTAAAATAAGGCAGTATTTGAATGAGCTATATAATGTTTGATTGACAATTATAAGTGATGTATAATGTGATGTATAATATTTGCAACTAAAAATTAAGTCAATATAGTTTCTTTTAATTTTTATAAATGTATGATTGCCTATATCATATATGATAATTTAATAAAGATATTTCTTGTTTAGAAAATATTGTTTTTACTCAATCGTATTATTCAGCAACATATCTTGTATACTGCAGTTTATTATTCTATAAACATTGTAAGTCTCCTTTAATGACATTGCACTATAAACATCATTACTTAAGAAATTTTCCATTATTCTATATAAATAAGCAACTGAATGTCTTAGAACAAAAATCCAACTGGCCCACAAATGTTTGTGTAGAGGAAAGATGTCCAGAGTACAGCCCAAGTGATCTGTGTTTGACTAGTAACAAGTGAGCCAGAGAGACCATTCAGGGGAGGATGAGACTGAGTGACCAATGCCAGCTTGCTCATCTTGGGAGGAGGGAGATGGCTAAGTCCACAAAATTAGTGGCACTTACTAATGGCTAAATGCTCTTCTGTGGAAAACATCAGGTAGGTTCATGCTGTAAAAGCAATGTTTGCAGCTCTGAGCCATGGTGTCAGACTTGCATGGGAACTCACACATGCCTCTCCCTTACAAGTTAATTTTTGAAAGTCCACAAGTTAACTAAAAGGAGAAGTGATTTTAGAATTTCCCTGGGGCAAGTATCAGGGGCATTATCTAATGCCCACTTCTCACCTCACTGTAGAACAAATAGGCTGACAAGGCTTCTCTGGATAGGAATAAATTGGCCTTGGTCTGTCAAGCATTCTGCAGAATACCTGACTATCTTCCCTTGAGGAGCAAATGTGCAGATTGGGCATATGAAAGGGAGCCATTGGACAAGTCCTGAGGATAAAGAAGAAATTAAAAAAACATTAAAGCACGCTCAATGGATAAGAACACAACAATGATGCAAATGAAGCAAGAGACATACGAATTATGTTAAATATCTTTGTGAGCAGTACTTAACTGCATTACATTATTGTGTAATTTGTTTACTTCATTTACATTTGGGCACTCATATACTGAATTTACTTTAATGATTTTTGCTTACAGTTTGGGTAGGTGTTATAGTTTTATTTACTTTTGAGTTTATTAATTTTGTTCAGTAGCAGGCAGAAAACTCAGATAGTAGGAAAAAAATGAGGAAAGTATGAAGAGATCAGATGAAGAAAACCTTGTGCTGCTAAACTTGGATCCTGAGGATGCAAGTACTACAAAGACAATCCCAAGAACCACAACATAATAATGGATGTCTCTGAATATGGCTATTTCATTAGGGGTAGGTGTTCCTCATATTTTTCAGCTATCTCTGATTTTAAGGCCCTTTGTGCCTAATTTCCACAGCTGTAGATTGACACATATGCTAAGCAACATATAAAATGGCAGGTCTGTCTGGAATGATAACTGTACTGCAGATCTGTTTAAGCATTTGCAGACAATCTCAAATCTCAAATCATAATGCACAGAGATGATCCACAGTGTCTTGGTCCTAACTGCTTCTCCTGCTTGAATCACTATTATTGTTATCAGCAGCAGTTTTTTAATTGGTAGAACAGTCTGAGATGCTAGGCAAGTAATTAAATAGATACATACCTGGCAACCTCCAATCACAAGAAATCTGGACAAAGCCAAGCATAATGGGGGGACAAAGGTCCAAAATCAGGAACAGATTTTAAATGCTTCTCATAAATTTGGAAAGTTGCTAAAACAACAGGTTTTGTATTAGCACACATTTTTCTGTTGGATATAAAGTCTGAAACTCAAATGTATGTCATTATATAGTGACTTCAATCCTTAGTGATTTGTCAAAAAACACAAATTTTATAAGAAATAGACCAAAAGTCTGGGACAAAAATCTGGACATTCTGCCAAAATTTTGACAGCTGGAAAGGTACGGATAGATATTAAAGAAACAAGAACCCAAAAATGACCTTCATGATATTCCAGTTTTTAATATCATCCAGTAAGAAAAAAAGTTATTATTATCCTAACTGATCTGTGTTTTAGCCATAATGAATTATTTCGTTTTTTAATGAACAGATTTGTATGTAGGTAAACAAGCTTCTAAACTATGACCAAGTAAGCCAAACTTTGAGAAGTGACGGCATTCTATATCAGAATTTATCCTGACATTTGTTGATTAGGTGCATGACAAAAGAAATAGAAATGATTTGTAATGCAAGCTCTTCCATTACAGCAGTCATAGAAACCCTAGTCTGGATGACAGCAGCCAGTTCTTAGAAGTTTTGCAACAAAAAAGTTTTAATTGTTTTTCTGTTGCCTTGCTTGTTGAAGGGATCTTGTTTTCCAGTCTATAATTTCTTCTTGGATTCCTGACTCCTTCTCTAACATTATGTACCAGATAAGCTTCTTTGGCCACTGCAACAGCATCAAGATTTGCAATCTGTCTTCACATAAGGTTAATGATAAGATGTTTGAATAAATGATGTATGCTTTACACATTTCAGATAGCTTGCATGTACTTTTAAGAAAGGAAACAACTTAGTTCACTATGAATCACATTATTAAATCCCTAGTGATCAGGTACTACGAGATAAATGCAATGTTTGTTAATGAGTGTGGTGATGGCACATCTCAATTAATGACCATTACCACTTTATGCTGTAGTGGACAAACTAATGATTGTTCAAGCATGGAGACGGGGAAGCAGTTAGTATTATAGAGTACCAACTGTTTTGCTTTCTCTGTGGCAGAGTTAGTTTACATAAGTATATATAAGTTAAAGGGATACGGGGGTAGCAATTGTTGCCTGCTAAGTTTTTCTATGTTTGTGTGTGTGTGTGTGTGTGTGTGTGTGTGTGTGTGTGTGTGTGTGTGTGTGTGTGCGTGTGTGTGCGTGTGTGTGTGTGTGTGTGTGTGTGTGTGTGCGTGTTGTGTTTACTATTGGGGAAATCCATGTGGTCCATGAGGGGAGATTTTAACAAGTGCTTTCCTTCCTGGTGTTATAAGTCCTATGATTTTTGAAGTATCTGGCCATTCGTTAGGTGGACTGTGACATGTAAGGAAAGAATTAGAAGGATCATAGTTAGGTGCCTTTAATCTCTAGAAACATTATTAATGTAACACGACACCATGACACCATGACAGAAGTATGCATTGGGGAGCAGCCCTTCAGTATACTTCCACTAGTGCATCAGCCTAAGAAAAAACTCCTTTAATTTCTGTGCAGGATCAAAACTGTTAAAGATAGAAAACACATAAACTAAATATTTTATGGATACATCAGACACTAAATTCATTATCTAATGTTATCTAATATTATCTAATATAGAAATCCATGCATTATTTGAACTATTTTGTATGTGCCTTTGGTCATGTATAGGATATCTTCTATGAAAACAGCATTGAGTCATAATTGAAATGTTATAGACAGCTCCACACCTCATTACTTTAAAAAAATAAATAGAAAAGAATATTTCTAAGCTGGGCAGGCAGTTTGGGGCTGGTAAGAAAAGAGTTTACAGGATTTGCAAGAAGGGCTTAGCATACAATTTTTCTTTGGAAAAGTGGACCCATTAAAATATTTACTTAGCCAGCATTAAATAAATGAATATGCCAGACTAAAATGCTTGTCTAGTCTTCAAAACATGGTTTGCTGCCTATTACAGTAAACTGTACTAATGGGCTGTCATTAATATGGCCTTAATTGCTAAAGGGAGAATTCTGAAAAAGGACAGGAAATAGATTTGACTGCCCATAATTTTTCATTTTTCAAAAAAAAAAGCTTTCACACCTCTAATTTCATTAAGTTTTGCCATATGAGGATTACACAAGCATATTTCAAGTATTTTTTTCAACTGGGTTGGATTAATCTTTTGTCAATTTCAAATGTGTCTGCTACATGTCATGTTTACATATTTTCTGTCCTTTTTTCCTTCACAGCTAGTGTTTAAATTCTGGCACTGCACATCAAAGCAGTATTTCTCCATTATCCTAGCAAACACAGTGTGGCCCCATCCAGATTAACTGCACCAGAGTGGGTGCGGCAAAGAAACTGCCATATGGAAATATGAAAAAAAATGAATACATTTCATATGGAGCAGAGGGCACTTATAAAAGCAGTCTGTCTATCATATTTCTGAAACTGCTGGCAAGGATTTATGCAGCTTAATCATTTCATGTAGGTTTTTTAATCAGGAGAGAGGGCTCAATGAGTGATCTCAAGAGCTTATGTCCTTTTTATGTCACATAAACAGTAGTCTAAGTATGTATTAACTGATCAGAGCTGTTGAAGACACATTCTATAAATTCTAAGTATTTTTTGCTATTGGTTAAATACATTTTCATATATAACTGAGTTACATCAATACCATGATACCTGTTTCTGTATAGTTAGTTACATTTTCTTGATGTCAGAAGAAGAGAATAAGCCTTTGCAATTTACCATTTTACAGCATTTAACATTGTACTTTCCCTTAATTTCACCCTTTTTCACCTGTCTCATGCCCTTTAGCATACCTCCATAGATTCCCTGTCCACATCTACTCTGACAGCCCATTCTATTGGTCCACAACTCTATCCGTAGATATATGTTTTCTCAGATTGAAGCATTAGTGGATTCCTATAATCTATTGCTTGTGCCTCTTCTTTCTCACTCTGTCCTTTGTGTCCAGGACAACTCCTTTACATCTCCCTAGCATGATTTTGTGCACTTCATTGTACACCCTATTTTTTCTCATCTCAAGAGGAAAAGTGCCCAGTAGTTTTTGGTCATACCTTCATGCTCCATCTCATTCATCTTTCTGGTACCTTTCCCCTACACTGCATATAGCAGTCTGACATCTCTTTCTTTGTATGACCATCCAGAGCTGCAAACAGTAGTCAGGGCATGGTCTGACCAGGGTCATGAAGATTGGATATAATACTTTTTTGCTTCTAGAGTCTATCCACATAAGGGTACATACCAACATTTGGTTTGTTGCTATACTGCTCTCCCATTCTGCTATCTGTGATCCATTCCATATCTAATAATGACAGCAGATCCTTTCTTACTCTGTTGGCATTAGATCTATTCACCCAGCTAATACTTTTTACCAAGTTTGTTTTGGCACAGTTGCTGTAGTTTGCCTTTGTCTGTACTGTATCTTAACTACCACCTTTCAACCCACTTAGTTAGTCTTTTGAAATTCTTCCTTAGACTCTTTCTCACGTCCTCAACTGCTGCTCTAATATTTGTATAGTTAGAGACAAGGATGATACTGCTGTCTGTTCTCTCACATTTGTTTGAAATGAATACAGCGAAGAATACTTACCTGGGGATCCACCCCTTCAGCACTCCACTAGTCACTTTCATCATTCCTGAAAATTTTTTTGTCTCAGCATATTTTCATGGTTTCTACCTGCAGTGATACAGTTCCTTTCTCTTGATTATACTGTTAACAATTTCAGTTTGCCTAGCAACCTCCTGTGTAAGACCAAGTGAAAGGTCTTGCTGATGTCCATGTCAACACATTCCCTTGCTAGTTTCACCTGAAATCCAGCCATAGAACTGGTTCAAGTTTGTCTTACAGCTCTTTCTGTCCATGAACCCATGTAGGTCATTCTATTTAAAAAAAATCATTTTCCCTAGGAAAACAATCAGGCTTTCCTCAGGATTCTAAACATGACATGCACTGCCACAACTGTTAGGCTAACAGACTTGCAGTTTCTTGGATTCTTGCTGACAGTGACATGTTATGAGCAGCACAAAGCATGCTGTCTATGGAAGCTGATAAGTAAACCATGACTTTTCTTCAGTAGATGCTGGAAATGATAACCTATATTGTTGACAGCTGCTGATAAAGTTCAGAGCACTTACTCTGCAGATCCCAAGTGAGTGGTTGATTAGATTCTAACTGCTGATTGCACAAGGTCAAATTTATTTTGAAATATAGGTCTTCTCTTTGATACTCAGGTGTGGCAGGATCACTGTTTGAGGGAAACCACTCTGCACTGTTTTGGGAAGTTTTGCATTTCCCAGCTGTTATGTGACTCAGAGTTAACATGTACAAGCCTGGAAAGTGAGGGGTTACTCCCTACATGCAAGGTGAAGAAAGGCTTCCCCTTTTAATAAAGTTTGTTTCGGTCTGTGCAGATAGGTTTTAGATTGCTTGTACCTTCAATTAGTAGTGGTCAAGAATTATCTCAAAGCAATTGTGCCTTGATTATTCATAGTGAAAGCATTTAAAAGGTATTCTGTGTCGTTTGCTATACAGAATATATACATATTTTACAACCATAACATTGATTCAGTAAAATGCAACTGGTTGACACAACTGGTGGGATTCATTAATGGCTACAATAAGAGCAGCTATCATGTTCACATTACAGCACACCACACACACACACAACACACACACACACACACACACACACACACACACACACACACACACACACACACACAATAGCGCACTTTGGATTACAACCATAATTACACTTATATAAAAACATGTTAGCAGTTGACATTATAAACCTGTATGTGCAACACGCTTTATTTCAAGCTGCTGCTGCCAGACCATAGCCATGAAGAAGAAGAAGAAGGAGGCTGTTTACACCCTGTTTGACTTATCATGAGCTGCAGGACACAGAAACTGTAGAGCAATATTGGGTGAACAGAGAAAGACTAGAAATATGCAATCTCTGCCACTATCAGCTGAAGCCCCACGAAAATTGTGGAGGACCCATCCTAGTTGAAACAAAGTTATGTGTAGAAATAGATATACTACTACTGCTACTGCAGGTACTTTCCAGAGACCCACAGGGGACATATTATGGGTGTCATAGGCCTCAGCTTCTATAATATTACATCAGTCTCTAAATTCAGTGCTACAGCACGGAAGGGAGCATATCTGTTTCCCACACACCCAACAGGACAAAGCAAGAGCCATTCAGAAATGTTATGCAATAGCACACTTCCCTAAAGTTTTGGGGGTCATAGACTCCACAACAAATAAATAAAAGCAGCCTCTACCCACAGTGACCAGAGAAGGATGTACAGCAACAGAAAAGGATGCCACACTATAAATTGTTATGTTGTCTGCAGTGCTCAAGGGATCATCTACAAAGTTTGTGAGGTAATCCAGGCAGTTTTCACAACATACAAATGTGGCACAACTGTGAGCTGTCCACAAGATTTGCGAGGCATGACTTTCCACAAGGGTATCTAATGGGCAGTGCAGACTAACCCACACAACCTCCCTAAAAAGGATGCAATGACTTCAAGGTTCAAATAAGGAATATCAGAGAACATGTAATTGGCTTGCTCAAATCAAGGTTGCAGTGTCTAGACAGCTCGGGAAGTGCACTGCAATACAACTCAGCCATTTCTGCTGAAATACTTGCAGTCTGTTCCATTGTAATCCATGTTGCAGAATATCATTGTGACAAGACATATTCATCAAGGACACCTAGGGGCTGAATCACAGTTCGCAGTACAACAGGCAGGGCCTGCAACTCCAACAGATACTGCTGAGAGGACAAACAGATGCACGTACACACACACACACACACACACACACACACACACACACACACACACACACACTGAATAGTTAGAAAAAAGAGTAGCAGCCTTAGCAAACACAAATATTAAAAACATGCCTGCCAAACTACACAACTTTTACTTAACTTTGTAATGGTTATATTCTGTTAGCACCAGACATAGGCAACTCCCACAAAGAGATGTCTTACATCTGCATTATTACCATGGGAAATATGGAACCTGCATAGAAAAAGCAATACAATTTTATATATATATATATATATATATATATATATATATATATATATATATATATATATATATAGATAGATATGTGTGTGTGTGTGTGTGTGTGTGTGACGACCGTGCCCTATCCCAGCAATCAAAGAGCCTCAGTCCTCACCACATACACCAGGGAGGTCGTCTCATAGAAGAGGAAAGGATAACTAATACACACAGTAAAGTACAATTTCCTTTAAGTGCACACAGAGATCACAGTCAGTCTGGGGCTGATTGCTCCATTGCTCACCAGGTCCCCAATAAGACTCCCCACTGGCACAGCTATAGGGTCCAGGTCTCAGCCTAGCTGGGCATGCTAAAACCTCCAGTACCCTCTCTGTCCAACCAATGCTTCATGTCTCTGCCCAAGTAGCTGATACAACACACACACACACTTTGAGATAAGTAATTATACAACTTCACAGACACTCCTGGGAAAGGCTGACACAGATTCTCCAGCTGTGCCCCTTTACCCAGACTATACACTAGTAATTACTGCCACCTCCCAACTAATAATATCAGTGACAAAAAGGCCCTTAAAAGGGTGTCCAATGATTACTGTGCAAAATTATTATCCAATGGTAGTATGACTAACAGTCAAGGCTTACTTTAGAGTGGCCTATTGCAATAACCTCTATAAATATGCAATATACTCTAGAGCTTATTGCTACACAAACCAGCCACAGGTAGAAGGCTTTAAAATATTTAATAATAAATAATTAAAACACAAGACAAAGCTACTATACCACAGAGATGTCTAAGAGTTCAGAGATCACACAGAAACTTTAAATAATACAGTAGGACAGGTCTGATTTCAAAGAAAAATACCTAACTAACCTTTACTAGCTTTAACTATTCCTACAAGAAATCACAGTGCTAAAACTTACATGTGAGCACAAGGCAGAGTGCTGATAAGTTGGATATCAAGATCAAAATGCTCCCAGTCTCTTGTGAGAAATACTATTTAAACATTACTAATAAACATGTCTCTAAAGCCCTCCCAAATTACACCATTTTTGACACTTAGGATTTCCTGGTATTCATATTGCATCATCTTAACACCTGGTCCGAGTTCTCAAACCACAAACTGCATTATTTAGCAATGTAACACCTGCACAGAAACTTACAACAATATAAGTAATTTCACATGTATAGTCTAACAGAAACCAGAGCAATAAAGCACATTCCACATCTAAATTCTGGTCATAAACTGTAGCCTTAAAACAATGGGCATGAAACCTTCATCCAGCTGCACTGGAGCCAAATTCTAACATGAAAGGGTCACAACATGCTTCACTGGGCCAGTATAGTGCAATGTTGTCACATATTTTCCAGTTCCACATTTCACAGTATTCTTTACACTCAAGAAACATGCCTGTATTTTACATTTATTTACAAATGCCAGAATTATATATCAAATTCTATTTGACTAGGCTGGCAGCCTTCGCCATCTCTCCCCAATCATCACATCTCTTCCCCTCGGGGAACTCAAGCAAGTTTTTCAAGTGCCCTTTGAGAAACATCGCTTGAGAGTGTCAGGTCTATCTGGGTGTACCTCACCCCATTTCCTGTCTTGAGAACCCATCTGCATTGGCATTGCTACTCCCACTGCAGTGCTGCACTGACATATCATATGCTTGCAACCCCAGACTCCATCTTAGCAACTTGGCATTTTGCTGACTAGCTCTGTTTAACCACATTAGAAGGTTGTGATCTGTCATCACAGTGAATTTTCTTCCATACAGATAAGACTGAAGTTTTTGTAGTGCCCACACTATGGCTAGGCATTCCTTTTCCACCACTGCATAGCATTCTTCCCAGGGTTGGAGCCTAGACTGAGATAAACCACTGGTTGCTCTTCTCCCTTTGAAGAAATCTGGCTAAGTACAACCCCCACCACATAGTTTGAATCATCAACCTGCACAACAAAGTCTTTGCTGTAGTCTGGACTGGCTAACACAGGGGGTCCTCCCAAAGCTTCTTAAGCTTCTGAAATGCCTACTCACATGCTGGAGTCCAAGCTACCTTACCTGGCCTGTTCTTCCTTGTCAGGTCTGTAAGGAGAGTAGCTATGGTACCCTGCTGTCCCTAAGAATGCCCTCACCTGCTTTTTGGTAACAGGTGCAGGCCATGCCGGAATAGCCTCCACTTTGGCAGGTTCTGGCCTTATCTTACCACTCTCCACTCAATGTCCTGGGTAGGATACCTCTGCCATACCCACCTGATATTTGCTCGGCTTAATGGTCAACCCTGCCCTCTGTAGTCTACCCAGCACCTCCCTGACATACCAAAGGTGCTCTTGCCAGGAATGGCTGTAGATAGCAATATCATCCATGTAAACAAGGGCAAAGCCTCCTGCTCCTGCTAAGATATGATCTGCCAGCCTCTGGAAAGTTGCTGGGGCATTCTTCATCCCAAAGGGCATCTTTGTGAACTCATACAAGCCAAAAGGAGTCACAAAGGCTGACTTCTCTCTAGCACTGAGAGTCGAGGGCACCTGCTAGTAACCCTTGGTAAGATCAATGGTTATAACATACTTAGTCCCACCCAGCTGCTCTAGGACATCATCTGTCCTAGGCATGGGATAAGCATCTGCCTCTGTGTGACTATTTAATTTCCTGTAGTCCACACAGAACCTGGTGCTGCCATCCTTCTTTGGCACCAGTACCACTGGTGAGGCCCAGGGACTGTTGGAATCTTGAATTACCCCTAGTTCCAATATCTCCTATACCTCTTCCTCAGAGTCTGTTTGACTCTCTCAGGCACCCTATAAGGGGCCTGCCTGATAGGCCTTTGGGGTCCTGTATCCACCTGGTGCTGCACCAGGTGGGTGCTCCCTGGTTTCCTGGTGAACATGTCCTCAGACTCCTGCAACACTGCTTGGATTTCTCGAACTTGGGTAGGAGGTAGCTGCTGGGACACTGCTACCCCTTCCACCGAGGTGTCAGCCTGAGCCTCACTGAGGAGATCAGTCACAAGATCTGTCTCAGACTCGTCCTGCAATCCACTGCAAATGCTCAGCACAAGGGCCTCCCTATCATGGTAAGGTTTCATCATGTTAACATGGTACAATTTGTGCCCCTGCCATCTGCCTAGCATTTCCACCATGTAGTTAACATCACTTACCTTTCTTACCACCTTGTAGGGTCCCTCCCAAGCTGCTTGCAGCTTGTTGTGTTTGACAGGAATAAGAACCATTACCTGCTGCCCTGCAGCATACTCTCTAGCTCAAACATTCCTGTCATGCCACACCTTTTTCTGTTGTTGGGCTTCTGCCAGGTTCTCCTGGACCAGGCCCATGAGTTCCTGAGCCTTGTCCTGAGGTTCAGGACACATGCCACAACAGACTCCTTGTGAGACTCACACTCACCTTCCCACTCATCTCGAATTAAATCACATGTCCCCTCACCCTATGCCCATACAGCAACTCAAAGGGTGAAAAACCTGTGGATTCCTGGGGAACCTCCCTGTAAGCAAACAACAGATGGGGCAAATATTTGTCCCACTCCCTCTTAAACTGATCTGCAACTGCCTGTAGCATGACCTTGATTGTAGAGTTTAACCTCTCAACAAGACCATTAGTCTGTAGATGGTAGGGGGTGGTCTTCATGTGCTTCAACCCACAGGACTTCCACAGACAAGCCAGCAGGTCTGACATAAAACTGGCACCTCTGTCAGACAGTATTTCTTTTGGGAAACCTATCCTGCTGAAAATCTCTAGCAAAGCATTTGCCACCTTTTCTGCCTCAATGTAGTACAAAGCCACTGCCTCAGGGTGTCGTGTAGCATAATCTACAATCACCAAGATATATTTTTCCCTGCAGAACTTGGAGTACTCAGAGGACCCACAATATCCATAGCTACCCTCTGAAATGGGTCCTCAATCACTGGCAAAGGCATGAAAGGAGCTCTCACCTTGTCTCTGCCTTGCTTACCTTTTGGAATTGCTCACAGGTCCTGCAGTATCCTGTTACATCTCTTGAAATTCCAGGCCAATAGAAGTTTTGCATAATATGCCTCTTTGTACGTTTTATGTCCATATGGCCTGCAAAGGGAATATCATGGGCTATGGCTAAAAGCGCCAGACAGTAAGTTCTAGGCACTACCAACTGCTGTACTCTCTCATCTTCTAGCCCTCCCTCAGGGGTCTACTCTCTGTACAGTAACCTTTTGTTCCAGTATACAGATTCCCCCTTCCCTTGAGAATCAGGTGCCTCCCTAGCTACCTGCCTCAGGCCTTGCAATGTAGAGTCTGAGAGCTGAGCCTGTCTCAAGTTTCTCCATGTAACCCTTCCCAGCTCCCCTTCCACAGGAAGTCTGGCATCCTCTGACAGCGATGCCTTACTGTCAGCCTGGGTACTACTACTCACCTCTACCTTTGCAGTTACCCTGTCAAAGGGAACATCAGTACCCACAAGCAGCTGTGGCTCACATTCAGTTTCACTGCTACAGCGTAGTTCACTCCCTGAAGTAACCACCTCAGCAGTCCTGGCTGCAAGTATGCAGTCTGTCTGGGTCTCCCACAAGCTACCAGACCCACATGCTTGTCTCCTAGCCTCACTGCATGTAACTGCATAAGTATGTAGTACTGCCTCATCCAAATCCTTCCCTCTCAGGACATCTGCAGGATAGTAGTTCCATGCCCCTATTGTCTCAAGACAACCCACTATTGGCATTTTGTCCCTCACCTTTGGTTCCACACCTTGTCTCCGTGGACACCTGTATGCCATATGGCCCCACTGGTTGCATTCAAAACATTTAACCCTAACTCATGGACATGTACCTGGACTAGTGGCTTCCCCTGCTACTGGCAGATTCTGTTGGGGCAGTCTATGCTGCCCATCATGGGTTCTTTTAGACCCATGAGCATTAGTGGGGGGCCCCTTCCTGTGCAGGGCTGCCCTGCTGGCCAGGTATAGGTCTCTCTCCTTCCCCAACTCCTCTGAAATAGCACACTGTCTATCAATTAACCAGATCCTCATGTCCTCAGGCAAAGTGCTAAGGGCTTGTTCCCTTACCAAAAGGTTTGACAACCCTTCAAAAGTGATGACCTGACATCTACTCACCCAGCTATGAAAATAATTGCTCAGTTCAGCAACATATTCACATACATTTTCATCTGCCTTGCGTCTATGCTCACAAAACATTTTCCTATACATTTCAGGTGTTAGCTTAAAACATTCTAATAAATGCCTGTTTACAGCAGTATAATCAACACAGTCAGTGTCATGCATTTTTGCTAAAGAAGTTACAGCTTTATCATGGAGTAAGGGGGTCAGGAACCGTACCCAGAGCCCTTGGTCAACTTCATACTGTTTACATACCAACTCAAACATATGAATGAAGCTATCAAAATTGTCCTCCTCTTTAAACTGTGGAAGAAATTTACTGACCTTTTGTGCTTCTGGGATCCAGTTACTCCATTCCCCATTACCTCCATGACTCTGGCGAAGAGTCAGCATTTCCCTCTCAGATCTCTTCAGCCGTTCATTTTCCTAAGCTTGTAGACTCCTCATTTTCTCGGCTGCTCTAGTTCCATATGCCTGGCCTCCAACTCAAGTCTCTTTAGCTCCAGCTGAATTTTTAAGTCCACTGCAGAAAGGTTGAGCTGTCCTTTCTTTGAGGATATTGTATCTCCACTGTCAGTTTGGTTGTCCTCCAGGCTGCTGTTTTCTGATGCAGCTGTGACCAAGGCTGCAATCAGGTTTGCTTTAGTCAGGTTTCCATGCACCAGTCACCTGGCCTGGCACATCTCCGCCAGCTGCCTTCTTGTCAGTTTTCCATACTCTTTTGCTGACATGCTGCCTGCTCACCCTGACTAACACTAAGCTAACAAAAGAAATAAAACAATTGTGATCTGAACTCTGAGCATACACTGCGTGGCTGTTTTAGAGTACAACACACTTTTAGAGATTACTGTAAATAAGCTACAGGAATTCGCTCTACCCACACAACTACAAGCCAATTAGTATGTGAAGTAGATCCCACCACTGCCACCACTTGTGATGACCATGCCCTGGCCCAGCAATCAAGGAGCCTTGATCCTCACCACTAACACCAGGAAGGTCATCTCATAGAAGAGGAAAGGATAACTGATACACACAGTAAAGTACAATTTCCCTTAAGTGCACACAGAGATCACAGTCAGTCTGGGGCAGGTTGCTCCCTTGCTCACAAGGTCCCCAATAAGACTCCCGCCTGGCACAGCTATAGGGCCCAGGTCTTAGCCTAGCTGGGCAAGCTAAAACCTTCAGTACCCACTCTGTCCAAACAGTGCTTCGTGTCCCTGCCCAAGTAGCTGACACAACAACACACACACACTTTGAGATAAGTATTTATACAACTTCACATACACTCCTGGGAAAGGCTGACTCAGATTCTCCAGCTGTGCCCCTTTACCCAGACTATACAGTAGTAATTACTGCCACCACCCAACTAATAATATCAGCTACTAAAAGGCCCTTAACAGGGTCTCCAATGATTACTGTGCAATATTATTACCCAATGGTAGTATGACTAACAGTCAAGGCTTACTATAGAGTGGCCTATTACAATAAGCTCTATAAATATGCAATGTACTCTAGAGCTTATCTCTGCACAAACCAGCCACAGGTAGAAGGTTTTAAAAATATTTAATAATAAATTATTAAAACACATGATAAACTACTACACCACAGTGATATCTAAGAGTTCAGAGATCACACAGAAACTTAAAATAATATAGTAGGACAGGTCTGATTTCAAAGAAAAATGCCTAATTAATCTTTACTAGCTGTAACTACTCCTACAAAAAATCACAGTGCTAAAACTTCCATGTGAGCACAAGGCAGAGTGCTGATAAGTTGGATATCAAGATCAAAATACTCCCAGTCTCTTGTGAGAAATAGTATTTAAACATTACTAACAAACGTGTCGTTAAAGACCCTCCCAAATTATATCCTTTTTGACACTTAGGTTTTCCCAGTATTCATATTGCATCATCTTAACACCTGGTCTGCTTTCTCAGGCCAGAAACTGCATTATTTATCAATCTAACACCTGCACAGAAACTTACAGCAATATAAGTAATTTCACATGTATAGTCTAACAGAAACCAGAGCAATAAAGCACATTCCACATCTAAATTCTGGTCATAAACTTTAGCCTTAAAACAATGGGCATGAAAACTTCATCCAGCTGCACTGGAGCCGAATTCTAACATGTAAAGGTCACATAATGCTTCACTGGGCCAGGAGAGTGCAATGTTGTCACATATTTTGCAGTTCCACATTTCACAGTATTCTTTACACTCAAGAAACATGCCTGTATTTTACATTTATTTACAAATGCCAGAATTATATATCAAATTCTATTTGACTAAGCTGTCAGCCTTTGCTCATCTCTCCCCAGTCGTTACTATATGATTACTATGTTATGCCAGTTCTTAAATGTCAAGGTGATACATACCCCAGTGTACAGTAATGTCAGTAATACCTTATGATTGATGTTTGCAATTCACAGCTATGAAAAAAATGCAACAATTGTGCTGCCATTATAAATCTGTATGTGCAATTGGATTTTATCTGATAATGTACACCAAGCATTTCAGTTGGCCCCTGTATATAAACCAGTGAGCAGGTGAAGGGTAGTATCGTTTGCACAAGTATAATAGTAAGCAAAACTTAAACAGCTACCTTGAGTGCATGAGTAACAACAGTAACATAAATAAAGTGAGAGTCAACCATTACAAAAGAAAATATGGACAACTGATTATAAACTATGATTAGAAGTATATATTCTGAAATACATTTAAATTAAAGTAAGGTTCTGATTAAGCAAGCATTAGCAATCCACTCTGTGCATCAGATATATATACAACCTGAAGACACAAAGAAATGTGCATAGAGCAGTTAAGAGCCATTGTCACTTGCACAGGGTTGGGGGGGGGGCAAAGTAGTGAGTATGTGCAAGTAACACAAAAAATATGCCTTAAGTATCCAATTTGCATGTCCAGTAGCAAGATGTGTTTAGCAGTCAACAGTACTGCTAAGATAAGTGTGTGTGTGTGTGTGTGTGTGTGTGTGTGTGTGTGTGTGTGTGTGTGTGTGTGTGTGTGTGTGTGTGTGTGTGTGTGTGTGTGTGTATGCATGCCTGTGGGGATATGGGCAAGCATTTGTTAAATGTGTGTGTCTGCATGAGCTCAGTCAAGCACTTTGCTAATACTATGTCCTGGCATAACAGACAGGTGTGAGCAGTGCATGACAGACTAATCAGTTCTGTGTCATTGGCCCTGATCACAAGAACTACTTCTGTCAGGAGTTGTTTTGCTAGTTTCATGGCTCTGACTAGAATTTGGGGTGCTACCTGAATGTGGATTGATGTCTGTGGGTGAGGTCACATCTCTACTACATCCAGGACCTTGATCACATGGCCTGCCACATCTTGACATGACACTACTGTCACTGATGTAGCAATGGAAGTAGTGCCACTACAGGAGTGAGATCTTGCACAGCCACATTGACTAACACCATAGCAGCTCTTTGGCCATATGGATGCCAACCCTGACACAGCAAATGTTCCATTACAGAGACTACCTGATCCAGTGTGCCATTCATCATGTTCAAGGAGTCATCCACATGCTTAGGCAGTCCCACATGTCACAATGCACAATGTTTAGTACTCACATAGTGTCTTGTATGGCTCTTGTGGTATGTGCCTCCATAATTGCCCTACACATACATCATGTGGTACCTGCTGACATGCTAACATTAGGAGCAAGGTGGACAGCAGGCCTCCTCTGAGCACCTCTAACAACCTGCCTATGTGACACCTAGCCCTCACAATGTCTATGGGGAAAATCAATTAGTTCTGCAACTGGAGTAACCACACTACCATTATCAACTGTGTAACTATCAACCTGTCTCATATCTGAGGTCTCTGTGTCAAGAGTATGCATAGGCATATTGACTGTGTCCAAAATAGGGGCTGGGAATGTTGAAGGCACAACCTTAATATTAGACTGACCCTCAGCACCCCCAGACTGTGCCTTTTCATCACCACCATCATCATCAGAGCCTGCCAATTTTCTGACATCAGGCAGAAGTAGTTGCACAGTACCAGTGGCAGGCTCACCTATGATAAAAAGTAAACAAAGAAAAAAAAAAGAAAAAGAAAAAAGAAAATTTGAATAAACAGTGATCAAACCTATATTGTGTGAAATGTATATTACAAATTAAAATATGCTGATGGAATGAAATCAAATAACTTTCAATTACACATTAAACATTACTGTAGTGTACATTACCTTTTGTACACTAATAAGAGAACAGCTTACCATGTGCAGGTGGTCTTGAAATGACAGATGTAGATATGCCTACATATAAAAAAAGGAGATGAAGCAGGGATGGTAAGCATGACAAAGCAAATAATAGAAGAAACAGAAAACAATTGCTTGCAGCTGCAGAAAAATACATATTTTATATAAATCATTACTGATCAGTAGACTACCCCCACCCCAATTTCCTCATTCCTTCTCACACTCTATCTATATCTCTTCTATCCCCATATCTCTCTCTCTCTCTCTCTCTCCATATATATATATATATATATATATATATATATATATATATATACATATATATATATATATATATATATATATATATATATATATGCACGTGTTTGTGTATGTGTGTGTGTGTGTATATATATATATATATATATATATATATATATATATATATATGACAGATATTTGTATACAATGACAATTACTTATTTATCTAAATATCTGGAAGTTCTGCAGTAGACACACTTGGGTTGTCTACCACATCAGCCCCACCATCAAGGTTCTCTGTGAACCCTATGCTGAGGAGTTTGTATTTCTGACAAGGACCTCCGAAGCTGAAATGCAAACAAACACCAGTCACAACCAAAGTGACACATAGCTCACAACACCCGTGTGCCACCCAACAACAGCCCCTAAGGCAAGACAATGTACCCAACACTTTAGTCATAGCTGACCCTATAGTCAGGCATACTGATTTCCCACTCATCAGGCTGACCAAAGAGAAAATTATAGTCAGCTGCCTTTCGGGTGCCAGGATCTGCCACATAACACATGCACTCAAGTCACTCCACAACAAGTACAAATAAGACTCTGTCATTGTCCATGCTGGAGTGAATGACTTGAGACGTACCTCCCTGGACTACATGAAAAAAGACATGGAAGAGCTCTCGGATCATGTGGCCCAGGCAGGTATGACCCTAGCCCTAAGTAGCATCCTGCCTTCACCCAGAATGATACCACAGTATAAGGACAAAATAATTGACTTCTACAATTGGCTAAGCTTCTGGTGTCATTCAAAGGGGATCCAGAATCTCTCTGCCTGGGAAGACATGATCAACAAACCATGATGCTTTGCTAAAGATAGTCTGCACCTGTCACCCTTGGGATTCAGGTTACTGGATAAAGCTCTTGCCACCCCTATAATGCCTTTTTTATGAAAGGTTCAAAGGACAAAACCACCACAGTAACAGATACAAGCATGCAAATTCTGAAGGTAATGCTACCCAATGCTAAAAGTCTAAACCTCAAAATGCACTCTCTCAAGGCACTCCTAAAAATGGAGAACATCAATATCTGTGCAGTAACTGAGACCTGGTTCAAGGCTCCAGGGAGCACCCCTGCAATACCAGGCTACAACTCTTAACACACTTTTTGGCTACTAAACCAAGACCAAAACACTAAAGGTGGAGGAGTGTCCATATTCACCAATTATATTCACACCTACAGGCTAGTTTTTCAACACAATGCATCTGAAATTCTCCAGGTGCAACTAACACTAGGTAAGACTGCAATCCCAATTGTAGCTTGCTACAGATCCCCCACCATGCCCCAAGATTCTCACTCCACCTTTCTAAACATACTGGAAAATATTAAGATACAACCAAACACCCTAATACTGGATGATTTCAACTACCCTGCCATTAACTGGGAAAACTACTCTGGTACAAACACCTTTTCCCAACGGTTCTTGGAATTCATAAATTCCAACACCCTGGATCAACTAATCCATTGTCCCACCAGAGGCTCCAATAACCTAGACCTGGTCATTACCAACATGGGAGATAGACGCTCCACACCAGTGGTCACCCCCTCATTAGTCAGGTCTGACCATAGGCAAATCACCCTTGACATCCACATCCCATCCACACCCTCCAATAAGGAAACTTCTGTAAAAAACTTCTACAAAGCCAACTTCATGCTACTCAAGTCAGAAGTGACAAACTTCATGACACCCATGCCGACAGGATCTGAAAGTTTGACTGCTGAATTCTACGAGCACATCCACTCTTGCATGAATCATGTCATCCCAAATAGAACCAAGATGCTCTCCTCCAAAAAGGAAGCCAATCTGGTGGTCCCCTGCTATAAACAAACTATACAACAGAAGGAAGAAACTGTTGCAGAAAAGAGGAAAATCCCAGGATGCAAAAACTCCCTTACCAGCCACAGTAAGAAGCTGAGATCCCTCATAAAATCCTCCAAAGCTAGGTACAAAAATACAATTGCCAACATTTCCAAAGTCAACCACAAGGCATTCTATAGGTATGTCAAGAATCTAAATGGCAATGCTCAGATCAGCTCTGAGCTACAACAGAATGGCATTAAATATACTGATCCCATGGATATTGCCAATATCCTGGCAGATCGATTTAGTGCCAACTTCACCCCACTCTCACCCCCTAAAGGGCCCATCTCAATACCAAAAGATTGCCAAATTCCTGTAATCATGGCCACACAGGTAGAAACCGCACTCTCCAAAGCTAAGAATACAGCATCCATGGGACCAGATGACATCCCAAGTTGTGTACTACATGAACTACAAAATGAACTGGCACCTCACCTAAGTGTCATGTTTAATCATAGCCTCACCTCAGGCCTCACGCCCACTGAGTGGCGCACAGCTACAGTTATCCCACTCCACAAGGGGGGGATCCACCTTGGATCCTGGGAACTACCGTCCCATCAGTCTGACGAGCCTGATCTGCAAGGGTGTGGAATGCATTATCATGGAACTTATAAACAAAGACATTGGCAACCTTCAAACACTGGACCCTACCCAGTTTGAGTTTGTGAGGGGCTGATCTTGTCTCCTGAACCTGATTGACTTCTACAAGTCAGTCTCCAGAGCTGTGGACAAGGGTAAGGCAGTCTACAAAGCCTAAATGGACCTCGCCAAGGCCTTCGACACCATCCTCCACTCTGGAATCATTGATAAACTTACTAAGCTGGGCATAAATCCCTATGTCACTCGATGGGTTGCCAACTGGCTTACTGACATATCCCAGACTGTAAAAGTAGCGGACTCCAAATCCAGCTCGAGACAAGTGACAAGGGGAGTACCTCAGGGTTCAGTCCTGGGACCACTCTTGTTTGGCATTTACTTCTCTGAAGTACATGCTAACACTAAGGGACTCTGGCTAACAAAGTTTGCAGATGACTGAAAACTGGGAGCCATTATTGAATCCCCAAATGATGTGGATATTCTACAAAAGGGCCTTACAGAAACAGATGCTTGGTGCCAGAACCATGGGCTCAAGCTTAATGCCAAGAAATGTATAGTTATCCCCTTTGGGAAAAACCATGTACCCATGAATTACCACATAGGTGGCAGTACACTAAACATTGAAAGTGTGATGAAAGACTTAAGGACACAGGTGGACAGTGGTCTCACCTTTGATAAGCACATTGCCACAACAGTCAGAAAATCCTTCTATATGGCACACCTTATCACTAAGGGCTTTTCATCCAGAAAAAATGAGGTCATTGTCCCACTGTACTCATCCCTCATTAGACCCATTATAGAGTACAATACCACATTTGGTATGTACCTCATAAGACATCTGCAACAGCTGGAAAGGTGGCAGAAATACCTTACTAAAAGAATTACATACCTAAAGCAGATGCCCTATGCTGTCCGTCTAAAAAACTCCAACTATACTCTGTGGCATATCGTCTACTCAGAGGCGATCTCTGCTTAACATACAAGGCCATGTTAAACCCTGAGCTGCTGGACATGCTCCACTTAAAGAAATCCCAATCCCTCAGAGCCACACACTCCAGGGATATAAACCTTGTCATCACAATAAACAAAACATGCTGGAGGGATAGGTTCCTGACCCAGAGACTCACCATACTCTGGAATAGACTGCCCATTCATGTCAAGCAGAGCACCTCCTTGGCCCTCTTCAAAAGGAAACTTGACAATTGGATGAGAGATAGGAAATTCACCCCAGGGATCATGTCAGTCGCCCTGCTAGACAGGGGTCCAGGGAAGTAAATTTTGTGGGAAGAAATTTCCAGGGACCTGTTATGGCTAGGCTTGTATAGGCCATAGCGCCAATAGCCTAGTACCAAACTATGAACCTATGAACCTATGGACAGCAACTTCTCTGTTTCGGTTAGTGGTGGCTAAATATTAGGACCACTCCCCCATAGCCATACATTCATGAGCAATTACAGCTGCTCAGTGTCTGGCTTCCATAATCACATCACTGGTCCTATATCTTATTTTGGAATATGTATGTTCATGGCCTCCCATTGTGTTAACATCAATTGTCACTCATGCCTCTGTCTAATAAAAATTACCCATGGAAATGTATGGCCTGAATAATTGCATCATTCTCAGCATCAATGTATGGCAGTTTATTGTGTGTAGATGTCTAGGGTGCTATAGTCCTGTATGAGACAACAAAACATAAAAGGAAATTAAAAATCCATAAATTAAAAAAAAAAATGATTGTCAACCTCAAAACAATATATATGACTGTATCCATCCATCTTACAAAAAATATGTGAAAAAAGAAAGCTTTATGTTAGTACACATGATGTAATACAGATCACCACACACACACACACACACACACACACACACACACACACACACACACACACACACACACACACACACATACGCACACACACACACACACACACACACACACACACACACACACACACACACACACACACACACACAGAACTGCAAAAAAAAAGAACTTGATAATAATTTCATAGCAGGGCAAACATTTCTGCCATTCTGTAGTATATTGCAGCATTTACAAAGATTATGTACAGCTGTAAAGGGAAAATGTTAACAGTTTTTGATGTGATAGTTTCTTCTGTGGAAGACAGTCAGGTAGACATCAGAGCCTTAACATGATTGTCTGTGCTAATAATGCAAAAATACATGACCTTTATAATAATTAACATAACCTTCTTCTTACAAAGTGATCTGTCTTCAATACTGAACTTTCCATTAAATTGCCATCATTATGTAGAAAAGTACTGCAGGCTCATGAAATAAATGTAGTATACATGCCTATGCCAACAGCTATTGAAAATAATACAGGCAGTAAAGCAAAACATGTATGGAGAAATGTAATCCATAAGGTTAAAATACAACCATTGTTCATAAAAACAGTGTACCTTTCCAGCAAGTCAGTTTTGAAACTTGCTACAAAGTTTTCAAAGCAAGTAGCAGTAAATGCCAGTATTGAGCTTTCTGAATCCAGTCTCCCCTACTATGGTACAAGTTTCTTACCAACACAATTACCTTTATATAGTTCATATTCAGACCTCTCAGCACTGTAACTATGCAAATGAGATGTGAACTCATTAGCATTCATGAATTCCACAATTCGCACTAAGTGAAGGGAATGTTAACATGGTGTAAGGACCTAAAAATGGCATGCACATGTCCTATCTCCACAAGGACAAGCACTGAGAACTGCTATTTGTTATATGTTTGGTTTAAAGCAGCAGGGAGCACATAGGCAGTGCAATGCTATAATTTCTTCCACACATTTAGACCAGAAACTACCCAGACAGGAACTAAAGGTGGAAGTATCTCGATTTACATCAAAAATAAATATTCCTCAAGGCTGGTCAAACAGGATGATGTACTTGAGCTTTTCCATGTTCAAATCCCATAGGTAAAATCTCATACCACTTTCTTGCAAGCTGTAGGTCCCCCTATATGAGCCAGGAAACCCATAACACATACTTACGCTTAGTGGAAACACTCTCCATTCAACCCAATGCCATATTCATGAATGACATTAATTATCCCACTATTAACTGGGAATCATATACAACAGCAAACATGCAGGCATAGAGGTTTCTGAATTTTGTGAATACAAACTTCCTGGACCAGATTGTTAAAACACTGACCAGGGGCGCAAACATACTGGACCTGGTGCTTACTGACATGGGAGAGTTCTGCACACACCCTAGTGTAATGTCCTCTCTGGTAAAGTCAGACCACAAAAAGGTTTCCTTTGAAGTAAAAATAAAACTCAGAACTCCAGCTTACCCTGGGATATTCAGGAACTTCTCTAAGGTTAACATCTTACTATTAAGTGATAACCTGACAAATGTCAAGACCTCATTAACCCCAGAATACAGATTCCTAAGTGAAACTGTTCATAGAAACCCTAAACAAACATGGTAGTAGCTCTATAGAGACAGCTGTACCACCAAAAAAAGTACAGAACTAACACAAAGAACAAGCTACCCTGGTGGAATCACAACAGTAGCGTTTATGATAGAGGGAAGACAATTGTGGCAAAATTTCAGAGGTGTAGCACCCACCGGGATAAAAGCACTCTTGTTAAACTAAATAAACAGCTCAGAGGGCAAATAAAGTCTACTAATGCCAATTTGGGGGAAATTCCCAGGCCAAAGACAACTGCAAAGCATACCTTAGCTATCTCTGCAACCTCAAAGGTAATACACAATCATGTGAAAAGCTCATTGTTAATGGAGCTACCTATACTGAGTCAGATGATATAGCAAACCTGCTGACTGACAAATTCAGTTCTAACTTTACCCCTCTATCCCTCTCAACATCCTCTGAGGAAACACCATCAAATATAACTCCCCTAGTATAACTAGGGATCAGCACCTCAATGCTTTCTCTAGGGCTAAGAACACTGCATCGATGGGCCCAGAAAATATCCAGGATGCCTTTTAAATAGCATGAAAAGTGACCTATCAGGCTCTCTGGAATTTCTATTTAACTGTAGCCTCCAAACAGGCTTTGTGTCTAATTAATGGAGAACAGCAACAGTCACCCCTCTGTACAAAGGTGGGCCATCTACAGACCCTGGCAACTACAGACTCATAAGTATCACTGGTTTCATATGCAAAGGCATGCAAATAATTATCATGGAAATGATCAATAATGCCATAGGAAACCTTCAGACACTGGAACCAACCCAATTTGTTTTTGTCAATGGCAGGTCATGAATGCTCAGCGTTGCAGATTTCTTTTGAGAAGATCACCAAAGGAATGGATGGGGGTAAAACTGTTCAAACTGCCTACATTGACCTGTCCAATGCATTTGATACAATACCATAATAAACTCAAGAGGTTAGGTGTAAGCCCTTATGCCTGTCAGTAGATAGCCAGCTATCTCAGAGACAGGTCGAGGAAGTTAGAACTGGGAAGTCCACCCATAGAAGGAGGTCAGTCAAAAGCACAGTCCCTCAGGGATTGGTCCTGGGACTATTCCTTTTTTGGCATTTACATATCCAAAGAGAAGGCAATGTCAAGGATCACTAGCTGACCAAATTTGCAGAGAATTGCAAGAATCTTCCATTGACACTACTGTTCTCCAGAAAGGGCAGATAAAGACAAATAACTTGTGTGAGAGCTGTTGTCTAAAACTAAATGTCAATACATGCATAATAGTATCCTTCAGGAAGTCATTTATCCCTGGTAAATATCATACTGACAACACAACCCTAAGAGTCAATTCAGTAGTTAGGGACTTGGTGGCACACTTAAACAGTAATCTAGCCTTTGACCAACATGTGTTTACAGTAGTGAGGAAATCATTTTATGTTGTGCAACTCATAAATAAAGGTATGGCATCTAGGTTCAAGGTTGTCATTTTTCTACTATATTCAGCATTCATCAGACCTATCATTGAGTACAATGCCCCTTTGGTGTGCACCCAACTGAGCTCATCCAACAACTGAAACATCCATAGAGGTTCCTCACTAAAAGAATACAGGGAGGAACTAACGTGTCCTATGCAAACTGCCTCTAAGCCCTATTCCTGTATTTTGTATCTTATAGGCTGTTGAGGGGGAAATCTATGCCTGGCATATAAAGGATTGCATATCCACAAAACAAACAGCACTAGATTTTCCAGTTCTAAAGACTTAAATCTAGCCTGGGATACAGCTGGAGATACAGGGATGTATCCCAGAGACTAGCCCTTCTCTGGAACAGGATCACCATCAATGTGAAGTAGAGTTCTTCCATAATCCAGTAAAGTGTGAATTGAGCAACTGGATGGGAAACACATCTCCCAAGACCCTGTCTACACTGATCAAGTTTGTGATGGTCCCTACTCTGGGCCAGTAATCAAGGAGTCTCAATGCTTACTACTGACACTGGTGAGGGATGGTCACTAAGAACAAAAATGTATACACACAGTATTTTCAGATGCAGTTCTCTGTACCAAGCACAATTTCTATTAAGAGCACACAGGGAGCACACTCCAGACCTGGGGCTGAACTCTCTCTCTCTCTCTCTCTGTCCAGGCCCCAAACAAGACTCCACACTGACCATGTTGGAGCACTGTGTCCCTGTATCAAGTACCCGACACAGACACTTGGATAATTGATTTACACACACACACACACACACACACACACACACACACACACACACACACACACACACACACACACACATACCTGGAAGAGGTTGGCATAGATTTACCAGCTATGCTCCTCTGCCCAGACTATAGGGTAATTACACTTGCACCAGTCAGCTACTATAAGTCCCTTACAATGATACCCAATTATACTTAGCAAAATTACTACTACTGCAAATGGTAGAGTTTGACCACTGCAGCAAGGCTTTCAGGAGTGACCACAGTGTCACTAAATTAAGCATAAGTACTCTTAAGATGTTAAAAGTATTCGCTAAAAGACCAGCCACAATGAAAGGTATAGAAATATTTAATAATGAAGAATAAAATAGAAAACATGAGAATACTGAATATATAGTTACAATATGCATCTGTGTTTTAATCACAGGAGATTTACAAAATAACACAGTTGTATAGATTCACACAGATGCAGAAAAAATAATCTTACTATATTTTCCTGACTGACTAAAGAATTACTATTCCCTCATTAAGACTGTTCCCTAGTTAAGTTACTTAGCAAGGCAAGATGATGAGTGTTGCGTTGCTTACTACAGCAAAGCAAGATGAGGTGTTTGGTTGTTTGAGATATCTGTGAAAGATCTTTCTTGTCAGATTCCAGAAAATAAAGTGCTGCTGCAAGAGTTCCATCATATCTCTCACTAATATCTAAACATTAATTTCAATGCTGGTTATAGAATGACATCACATCTGGTCACCTGACAAACCCAGATCTTTGTTAAGATCTGTTGCAGCATCTGAAAGCTATAAAACAATTACAAAACCTTCCATATTTCGAGGGTAGCAATTAGTTCACTTCTAAAGATAATACAGCAAGATTCCAAGTCCTGGTTTTTCCAGACATTTTTGTCTCTGGCTGCAATCATACCTATAAGATCAAATATTTATGACCTAAAACAACCCATTTAATTTTCACCCTATTTTTTCAAAATTAACTGAACTGAGATTTACCTCTTCTCTTCCAGAATTCTCTGTTAAAACATGTACATTTAATCAGTTATAATAATACTGTCTGACATACACGCATATCTCTTTTCTGTCCAGCAGGACCCGCTGTTGTTGCATTTGTAACACAAGCAACTTTACAAATACATCTTTAATACAAGCATTTGTACAAATCAGGGTGATAGTCAAATGGCATATAGTTCTTTACAAAATTCCAGCTAGCTATGCTAACATATGTTACACATGCACTGCCCTACTTTCTCTGAAATTGCTGGTACTACCTCATATCATCACAAATTGCACCAGAGTTTGCCAGATATTTGGAAAGCATGGCTATGCTTAATAATGCCCCATTGGTCATTAGCCTAGTACACACCTATGAACCTATGAAGTGTGAATGACGTTTGACTGCAGTATCAATCAGTTTTAAAGAATCAGTCATATTTGATGTATACTTAATGAGGGCGTGTCAGGGAGAAGGGACTTAACAAGAAATTTTGTGACTACCATTGACTGGCTTAGAAGAGTAAAATTCCTAGAATTTGTATAAACTATTCATGACAAGAGATTCTGCCTCTGAGCACAGCTGAGTCTAAAATTCAAAGGAATTAAATCACCCATTGAAACATGTATCAACTGCAATACAAAGAACATAGCAGTCTTGTTAGAGATCCATAGATGTTGTTATTATGCTCACAAAATAAAGAGAAGAAAATAAGTGCAGTGTTCAAATTTATTATTTTATATTGCATGAGGAAAGCTTATTTTCTCTGTTGCAAGTATCACAGTCATCTACATATAAGTGCAAGTTACACAGGACAAAGATCAGTACTTCTTTTGTTACACCTGTAATGTCAGGTGATACTATGTCACACCTTGGGTATATGTAACTTTCTTTTTATCATGAAAGGATAACTATGTGTGTGGCACATATTGATAAGAATCTCAAGTGTGTCTTGTGAATGACCTGGGGTTTTAATCCAGGGATGTTTGTGTTTGTATGAACATAATGATGTGTAAGGAGCCTATTTTCATGTTGAAACACAACAAAATGGGGGAAACATCTGAATTTTACATTGCTCATAATGTTTCCTCAGTTTTAAAAGCATTATTTATTTTCTCATCTTTTGCATATTGTTTGGCACTGCACACTCCAGACTGTCAACATTGAACTACAGCTCACTTCCTAAGGGGACAAAAGTGAAAATTTTAATTTGGGCTGCCTTCTGTAGTACAAACAAGCCTGGCTATGGTGTGCAGCTGTCAGTACTCTGGATAGTACTAAGTGAATAATTTCCAGCTGTCAGGTAAGTATCTCTGTGGCACAATATGGACACAAGTTCATTTTAGAGAAATATGACAAGGGATGCATGGTTCACATCCTGTTTACAGAACTGTTTTTATTACTGGCTTCAGAATAACTATCGACACCCAATGTATATGGAATTAACAGGCTAAACCATGTGATACATGCTAAATATCTTACCTATTTTCTATATGAATATGTGTTACATTGTGTTTTTATTGTAAACTCACTTCTTCTCATTAGTAATAATAATAATATGTGCTAGGGATTTTGTAAGCTGTACCAGAAAATGTCCCACAAAATATTAGAAGGGGTGGCTGGGAAACTTATTTAGAAAAGAAGGAATTATTATAGCAAATTAAATTGAATGCCACTCACTTCCCTTGAATTAATGATAAAGTATTGATTAGTAGTGTATTGGGTTTTAAGTCGAAAAATTGTAAAATATTTTAAGGTCTTAATAAAATAATTTTTTGGCAAATAGTAGAGATGTTCTTGAGAATTTTTTTTTATTCAAAAGTTTATTAGGTAGTAGTTTTTTTTTTATTTAAAGTTTTTTTATGTTCTTTTTATGTAATTCTGTTTTATGGACAGCTCTTTAAAACTTTAATATTGGGAACAATCTTGAATGAGATTTGTTAATTAATGATTGTTTTACACTTTATTCATCTGCTTTACTATATTTGTGTTTCCTCCTCCTAATCTGTTACTTCATCTTGCTTTTTCTGCTACTTGCTGCTTGTTCTCTAAAGTGTTAAATTGCATCTTTTCTGTTGCATTTATTACTGCTTGTTTATAGCCTGTTTGAATTGTAAGTGTTATTCTAAGTCTCTTGGTTTTGGTTTAAGCACTTGAGCTTTAGGCCCACCCCTTAGCTCTCCCTGGCCTTTCTCCCCCAGATTCTGATAAATATGGATGGACAACTTCCCACAGTCTCTCCTGCCAGCCTGGTTGATATTGGTATCCTGAGACAGTGTAGCAACTGTCTCAAGTACATGGACAACCATCTACTACTACCACCTAGACACACAATTTGCAAGAGATGCAATTACATTAGGAACCCAGAGTCTATGCTCTCTCCCCTCACAAGCCAGTATATCTGCCACTTAGAAGGCTGTCAACATAATCACGACATCTCAAACAACACCCACATCTACACAATACACACCCACATATGCAGAGATCCTCAACAAAAACATACCCAAACAAAGGAGAACTCAGAGGCAAAAACACACATGATCTCCACAGCCCTCCACACCACATACCATGCATAGTCGAGATAACTGTGTCTCACAACCACTAAGGCTTAACCATAAACCCAACATATTAGTCATAGGAGATTCCATTGTGACACACACAGATGTGCCTCTCAACAGGCTGGATAAGTAGAAAACCATAGTTAGTTGTCTGTCAGAGGCTAGAATCTCCCATATCGCATATGCATGGGTCACTCGACAACAGGTACTGTTAAGACTCTGTCACAGTCCATGTTGGTGTGAGTGACTTCAGACTATCTCCCTGGACTATATGAAGAGAGACATAACTGAGCTTGCTAAATATGTGTCACAGGCAGGTATGTTCCTAGCTTTAAGTAGCATTCTACCGTCACATATAATGATGACTCAATACAAACGTAAAATGATTAACTTTTAACAATTGGCCTAGTTTCTGGTGTCATCCCAGGGGGATCCAGTATCTGAAAGCCTGGGAAGATATAATCAACATACCAAGATGCTTTGCCAGAGATGGCCTGCATCTGTCTCACTTAGGCTTCAGTCTTCTGGCAAAGGCTCTTGCAACCCCCATAGTACCTTTTTTAGGAAACGTGATGAGGTTAAAATTACCAACATAAAAATTTCAACAAAACACAAATTAAAGGTCATGCTGCTAAACGCTAAGAGTCTAAACATAAAACTGCACTCAATGCAAGCATTCTTAACCCTGGAAAATGCTGAAGCCTGTGCAGTCACAGAGCTCTGGTTCAAAATTGCTGAGGGAACCACAGCCTTACCTGGTTACTCATCCTATCATACATTCAGACCCCAAGCTGTGGGCAGTAAAGCCAAATGAGGTGGAGTTTCAATATATATTAAAGACATACACATCTCCAGGCTGGTCAAACAGTATAATGCACAGACCCCTATTCATATCATAGCTAGCTACTGGCCCTCAAATATGGCTCAAGATACACAATCCACCTATTTGGACCTCTTCACCTCTATCAAGATTCATCCCTTTACCCACTTTAATAATCCAAACATAGATAGTTACTCATGCCAGAACACAAATGCCCAGAAATTCCTTGATTTTATCAATGCAAACACCTTGGAACAGCTAGTCGATACTCCCACAAGAGGAGATAATATATTGGACTTAGTATTAAACAACATGAGTAAACACTGCAACATCCCTGCAGTATTATCCTCCCTGGTAAGTTCCGACCATAAAGCGGTCACTTTCAAAGTCACCATCTTCCCTGACCCCTCTCAAGCTAGGGTCAAACAAAAAAACTTCTCCAAAGCTGATTATAGCCTCCTGAGGGATGGCATAAACAGCTTAACTGCCCCCACCCCCTTTCTAGGAACTGGCACCAATATCCAAAACTACACCAAAGCACTATATGAGCATTTATATGGATGCATGGAATCAGGAATACCCAACAAGACTAAATCATCTTCGCAAGGAAGAGTAAACTTGTCTGATGGACATCTGCAATTAATAAACTATAACAAAAGGAAAATAATTGCTGTCCAGGACTAAGAAGGACCAGGTGCCCAACTGGGAGCAATCTCTCCTTAGTCTGAACAAGCAAATAAGAGCACTATTGAAATCCTCTTCGAGTCCAAATTGGCCACATCTACTAGAGATAACCATATACAAATTCCACAAATATAGCAAACCTGCTGGCTGACAGATTCAGCAAAAACTTCACCACTCTGTCTCCCCATCATTAAATCAGGACATCCACAGTACCTGCCCCCCTTCCCCTTATATCTAGGGAACAGGTCATCATTGCTCTCTCAAAGGAAAAAATACAGCCTCCATGGGACCTGATAACATCCCAGGCTGCATCCAACCTGAACTCAGGCAGGAACTTGCAGCACCGTTAGACATCCTGTTCAACCAAAGCCAGAATACTGGCTTCATCCCAGATGAGTGGAGGATTGCCACTATCATCCCTTTGATCAGAGGTGGAGCATCCCCCGATTTGGGAAATTATAGACCCATCTGTCTAACTAGCCTGATCTGTAAGGCCATGGATAGGATTATCATGGACCTCATTAACAAGGACATCGGCAACCTCCAAACACTCGATGTCACACAGTTTGGCTTCATCAAGTGGAGGTCATGTCTGTTAAATTTTGTCGACTTCTTTGAGACAGTCACCAAAGCCATGGATGAGGGGAAGATGGTGCTCATCGCTTACCTTGACTTGGCCAAAGCCTTTGACGCTATTCCACACTTGAGCGTAATAGATAAAATCTCTCAACTATGCATCAATCCATATGTTGCCAGATGGGTAGCAAACTGTCTCACTGATAAAACCCACCTAGTCAAAATAGGGGAAGACACCTCAAGCAGTAGACCTGTAATGAGTGGTGTACCCCAGGGTTCGGTCTTGGGGCCTCTGTTATTTGGGATATACTTTTTTGAGGTGCAGATCAAAACCATTGAGCTACTAACCAAGTTTGCAGATGAATGCAAGTGTGTGCTGTCATCAGTTCCTCTAGTGAAGTGGACATCCTCCAAGAGGGTCTAACCCAAACAAATGACTGGTGCCAGAAACATGTCCTCAAGCTGAATACCAAAAAATGCATCATCATCCCCTTTGAGGGGAGTGACATACCCACAAAGTATTACATTAATAACAACATCCTAAGCACGCAACTAGTTTTGTGGGATTTGGGCACCCAGGTTGATAGCAACCTAACTTTTGACCACCATGTTGCTTCCATTGTATGGAAAGCTTTCTTCATGGCCCACCTCATAAGTAAGCATATCTTATCCAGGGACAAGGAGGTCATAACATCCCTGTATTCTTCCCTGATAAGGCCCATTATTGGGTACAATGGCCGTTTCAGCATGTATCTCACAAAGCACATGCAGCAGCTTGAGAGATCACAAAGGTTCCACGCCAGGAGAATCCAGAGCCTCAAAAATCTACCATACACAGATAGGCTAAAAGCCCTATCCCTCTACTCAGTTTCATACAGACTCCTCAGAGGTGACCTCTGTCTGGCATACAAGGCATTCTCGGACCCCACCTTCAAGGGACTGCTTCATATCCACAAGTCAAGCTCCACTCGAGTAACCCACATGCATGAACTCAACCTGGTCTGTGACATCAATAGGACTTCTTGGGGGGACAGATCTGTGTCCCAGAGACTCCCCTATTTGTGGAATAGATTCCCTCTCCATGTCAAGCAGAGTATCTCTTTACCCCTTTTTAAGTGCAACTAGGATAACTGGATGGGAAACAGAAAATACCCCCCTGGGATTCCACCTGTGTCCCTGCTGGACAAGGACATTGGGTGCTGATCTGTCTAAACATTGGCTAAATTCTTGGCTAGGCTTATAAGGACCTCAGGGCCAATAGCCTAGTTACTTTCTATGATCCTATGAAGGGATTGTAAATAATGGGGTATACAATCTCTTATTGTATCTGATGAAGTCCACTATTAAATGAACAAAAGAGCTAATCTTTTTATGTTCCAATAAATTAATCTAGTTCTACAGCAACTTCACAACATTTTTATTTAAATGTATATGGAGCAACTCAAGCATTTCATATTGTTTGACCAGCCTTGAGGTGTGCTTATCCTTTATGTAGATAGATCCACCTCCAACGTTTGCTCTTTCATATTCAGTGGGTAGTCAAAATGCATGAAAGGCATTATAGTTTGCATTACTGAGTGCTTTCTGTGGCTTTGAGCCATGTTTCAGTAACTGCAAAGAAGTCATCATTCTTCAGGATGAGAAGAGCTTCTAAGGAGTGTAGTTGCTTGTTGAGACTCCTAGCATTTAGCAGTAACACCTTTAGTTTGTCCTGAGTAGCTTTTGTTATATTTGAAAGTTTGTCTGTTTGGCAATGCCTAAAATAGGCACTGCAAAGGTAGATAATGTTTTGGCCAATATCCAAAAGCCTAGACGTGACAAGTGAAGACATCCCTGGCAAAGGAGTGGGGTCTGTCAAACATGTCCTCTCAGGATGATAGATATTGGACCCCTTTGGAATAATACCAGTAGCTAAGCCAATTGTTAAAGTGGATCAATTTCTGCTGGCATTGTGGCACCATCCTTGGAAACAGAAAAATACTGCACAATGCTATGTTCATAACTGGCTATGACACATATTCTGAGACCACAATCATGTCTGTCTTCATATAGTTCAAGAAGGTACATCTCAGGTCATGTCATGCCCACGTGGTCTATTACTGAGTTATACTGGTACTTAGAGGTAAGTGACTTGAGTACTTTGATGATCTGGTGGATTCTGGCCCCTGACAGGCAAATAACTGTAACATCTCCTTATCCAGCCTGGTAAGAGGGACATCACTGTGTCTCACAATACAGTGTCCCATGACCAGAATATTGGGTTTGGTAGTTGAGACACAATGATATGTGGCTTTATGTGTTGTGTTTGGAATTGTCTTGTTTGTGTGCATGTGGAGTTTATAAAGACTCACCTGAGAGGCCTTTGATGTTTGGGTAAGTAAGTGATTACCTCTGCATATGTTGTTCTATGTGTGTGGTCCTTTGTGAGTACAGTGAGTGGTGTATGTGTGTGTGAGTCACTGACAACCTGTTTGTTGCTTTTGTAGCTGTATGTGAGAGTCTAGCCTCCAATGTCAATGTGTAACTACATCTCTCACGTACTGTATTTGTCTAATACGTAAATGGTTGTGTACATAATACAGTTGATACATTGCTTCTGGATGCCCATTTCTACCACACAAGATGCAGAGATAGCAGGAAAGTGCCTATCCATGGTTGCAGGTCTTAATGTCCACTCGCAATGAATAGGATTGGAGGGGTTTGTAACTGGATGAGGGATTGGTGCTTACTTGGTGCAGTCTGCAGCTAATCTAACCTACAATGCTGCCTAGCAGCCAAATCAGATCGTCTCTGAGCAGAGATAGACCTGGGTGCTATAATAAGATAAGATAAACATAAATAGTTCTAACTAAATGTGTAAATGCTGCTCACCACACAAACTAGCTACTCTGTGAGTAGCTCTTGACTAAGATAAAGTTCCAAGGTGTTTTTATATGGAAATATCAACTTCTGGTGATTGCATATATAATAGGCACCAATAAATGCCACTGTGTGAAGAGCAGCTTTTTGAAATGTGATGCTTATCTATGATCACAGAAAAGCAAGTTTTACTAAAACTATGCCCTAAGGCCAATCAAGTAAGAACACAATGAGTTTTCTATCAGAAATGCTCATCTTAGTTAGGTGAAATCAGCCCTCTCCTACCACAAGAGTGCAGACTTTGATCCTCTTAATGTAAAATGACTGGTTTGCAGCCCAAGTGTTAAGAAACCAGAAACAGATGCCTAATACCAACTAAGAAACATGAGATGCAATGTATTTCAGTGCAGAACAGCATCCATGATAGCAGCTTGAAACTTTAAAGAAGTGCAAAAAAAAAAACTATAAATATCACAGTAAATGTTCACAGTATAATGAAAACAAGCAATGTTTCTAGATGTTTTAATTTATACAGGGCACTGGCATGGCAAGCAGCTGAGTAAAAAAGTGCCAAATTTATACCTGCCCTGGAAATGCAGAAAACTGATTGCTGAGCCTTCTAGCCAATATAACAACTACACATAGAGCCCTTTTGTGTGCTCCCTGACTTAGATATACCAAGCAAACACCTAATGCCACTAGATGAATAATTCTAGTCCTACTAATGTAAAAGCTCAGTAAAAGAGTGTTGGTAGTAAAATTCTACTAAAATTCTACTTAAACATAAGAAAAGGCAAAAAGTAATTAATGATAACAGCAGTGTACTTTAAGCAGATTATAAATGTGTCATTATTCAATAAAAGTACTTTGCTTTGTAGAAATGAGCCAAGAGACACTCAGTTGTGCAGAATTTATAAAAACAAGGTAAGTTGACCAATAAGCCTTCCAGCCAATAAAATTGCATACAGGAATCTCTGTTGTGTTTCTCCAACCTGTACAGACCAGGCTACCACCCACTGCCTCTAAATGGAAAATCCTCTGTCATCTTGATATAAAGATACAGAAAGGAGTTTCTAGAGTGTAGAATGCATCACTTTATCCAATAGCTAGTCAGATTATGAATTTAGAGCAAGTAAGTCAGTAGAACAGACAATGAAAGGAAAAATGCAGTTTTTTTTCAAAATAAGCAGATGGAAAGGCAAATAATTCAAGATATTAACAGCAGCAAAGAAAGGGAAGAGCTTATGAAGCTCAATTTACAGTAAGAGTGAACAGGTTAAAAATAACCAAGTTTAATAATAACATCAAGAAATGGGATGGTGGGTGGGAAAAAATAATCAGCAAGGAAACACCAACATTGTTTGCAGTTCTTGCATGCCTTGACTCTTATCAGAAAACACAAGGCCACATATATACTCTGTGTATTTAAATATCACTCAATAAACCAATTAACCAATGGAAAAAAAAGCATGTGATGTGTGCAGCCTAAGTAATTTGTCTATCTGACACTTAGAACAAAAGCACCAGCCCAATCAGATTTCTTAAGTGACAGTGACACTGTAAATGTTCACTGTTTCATGTAATCCTCCCAGAAAGAACTGGCAGGAATGCCTGATTGATAATCCACTGGTTTACATTTTATGATTGTCACTGACATCCTCTACTGGGAAACAGGTATATGTCCTTCATAGTAATGCAAAGTACATGATTGACAGTAGAGAAATCTTAGCAGAGAGGCATGTCATTACATGAGAGAAGCTCAGTGCTGTTATATTGGCCTGTCCACACATGCATTTGTCCTGAAACGTGTGATGCACAGTGCCAGCTGTTCCAAACAGTGAAGATTTACTAAGTACAAATGTGCATTTGAACATTACTGAAATCAGATTTCTCTTGTTGTGCTTGTGACTAGTACTGTGTTCTGTAGGTTGTTTAACTAGACAGAGAGGAGGCTCATTTCCCACTGTGAATACCTTTCCTTTGTGTGTGTGAGGGGGTCTAGTGACAGGTAAATAACACCTCAGTGCCACTTATGCTGCGTCCACTTCCACCGAGGAGAGTACATTTGACTTTGGACAGAGCTCTTCACTTATCCCACTTTTAAGAGAAACATCCTCTCTGAAACACACTGATGAGATTATCATGTCAAAAGTGCACTCTCTTTCCATTAAGGGTCAGACTTCTCCTTTGGATCTTATGACTAATTCTGTGTTCTTTACATTGTATGATTAGATAGGGGTCAATTCTCACTGTGTGGAATTTGTGTGTGTGTGTGTGTGTGTGTGTGTGTGTGTGTGTGTGTGTGTGTGTGTGTGTGTGTGTGTGTGTATGCATGTGTAGAGGTCTAGTGACAGGTAAGTAATGCTTCAATGTCAAATGTACTGTATCTTCTTCCACTAAGGAGAATGCATTTCATTTGTAATATAGATCTCCCTGCACTTTATCATACTTTTAACAGAAACAGCGTCTCTGCCAAATAATAATGAGAACATCATGTCAAAAGTGTATTCTTTCCCCTTAAGATTAAGACTTTTCCTGTGACACTTGCAACTAATACTGTGTCATTTAGGGTGTGAAACTAAATAGGTGGGAGGTCCAGTTTTCACAGGGGGGGGACTTATAACTTCCTGAACAGACATGCTTTAACACATTTCTAGACAAAGGAAAAAAATAACCTGGGTGAGTATTCCATCCTCCCCTTATTCCAGTTTTACCACAGACATCTTCTCTACAACACACTGATGAGGTCATTATGTCAAAAGTGCAGTCTTTCCCCATAAAAGTCAGACTTTTTCTGTTGTGCTTGTAGTTAATAGTGTGTTCTCTGAATTGTATAACTAGTTGGGTAGGTGGTAAAAATCTGAGAATGGTGAACTTCTGTTTCTGTGTGGCTTTAGTGTCATGGAAGTATATGGAACAACAGATGTGATGGAAGTAAAGCTTCAACAAAAGATGCTCTCTGTCTACTTCCACTCAGAAGAGAACTTTAATTTTGGACACAGCTTCCACTAGTCTTTATCTCACTTTGAATGCAAACTTTTTCTCTGCAACACACTGATGAATTCTGTCAAAAGTCCACTCTGTCCCTTTAAGAGTCATGCTTTTCTTGTGACACTTGCAGCTAAAACTGTGTACTCTAGATTGTATAATTAGATAGGTAGGAGTTTCTAATCCCAAAGTGGGAAACATGAGTGTATGGTTTCAATGTCATGTACATATAGCTTCATGACCAGATGTGCTGTATCAACTTATAGTCAAGGGAAATTTTTCAAATGGGAGAGGATGTTCCCATCCCTTTATCACACTTTTGCCACAAACATCACACTGTTGAGGTCATCATGTCAAAAATGCACACTGTGCCATTGCACATTACATTTCTTTTAAGGACTTGCAGCTGGTTTTGTGTTTTGCAGATTGCATAAACAGATAGGTAGGGGGTGTAAATCCAACACTGGTCAACAAGTGTGACTGTGTGTACTATCATATACAATTATGTCTGTGACAACACTATGTAAACTTCCACTTAGGAGACATGTTTTTACAGGGAGATGACTAGCTTACAAAGCTGTATTACCCCCAGGCAATAATCAGTTTTGGAAAGACAATGCTTACATTATGCTATCAAAATGAACTACAATGGGGGGGGGGTCATATGAATTATCCTGTGGAGCTGGCTGTTGATACTGTGCTCTCTAGACTATGTAGATATGGATGGAGTAGGTTTGAATCCAGTGATAATTTATTACTGCGCATGTGTATTTGTCTGTTATGCTGAGTAGAAAAGGCTTCTAATGCATGGAGCTTTGGGACGTTACTGTGTACGTTAACCACTTCCATACATTTTTGGAAAAACATCAATGTATGAAAGAATGGTACTGTCAACAATTTTTAATGCATACTGTTACAACTGCAGAACAACATCTCATGTGGTTCATCTGAGTCACGTAGTGTTCTATACCTTGTGATCTTAGGTAAATTGTTCAAATCAAGCCCTTACTCCTTAGATGCATTGCGTGAGTATGTGTGTAAATGTTTGGGAAAATAACAAAGTTGTCGAACTATGTGCTGTGCACATGTATGGCTAGTGATTCCTATTACAATAATTTATGCTCATTCTTTTCACACAGAAATGCTTTACTGGATAATGCCATTGGATAAAATTTGGCTTGATCATTCCTGTAACATGAGGACAAGACACTATGGTTAGTAAGCTATTGCCTTAAGCATGTGTTTGAATCCATGATTATGCACACATTGTGCATGATTGCCATTCTGCCATTACAGTGATGACTGTATTATACACCAAGTGTGTTTGGGTATACCTAGCAGCAGGAAATGTTGTTTAAAAAGACAGATAGAGCAAAACTCTTTTAAAGAAATGACAAACTCACATCTATTGCAGCAATAACATGATGTCACAGCTTCAAAGACCAAAATAACTCACAACTGTAGCACCAGTAGCACTGTGGCACTAAGGTGCATTCATTCTTCCCAATATCACATAGCTTCTGCATGGACATAGGTGTTTGAAACCTACACTGACTGCCAATCACTGATCTGGTATCCTGCTCAAGTCTGACACTCCATGCCAAATCCTTGCCTCCTCAGTTTTTCAACTGAACAGCAAAATAAAGAAAGAGGAAATTCTGGCACAGAAAAAAAGAATGCATACACTGCACTTGCTGATGCCGGCCCTAACACATTGCACTTAGGGTGGTTGCACCCTTCAACCTATCCTTGCTGTACTTCACTTCTGATAAACAGATTATACCAATTGTTTTGCCTATCAAAAAATTATAAGTAATATTTCACACTAAAAGCAAACTGCAGAACCAGAAGAGTAGTATATCTGGTCAGCTTTCAGTTTCAGCTTTTTATGTTGGAAAAAGGATTGGTGCATTCATAAATAACATAGTACGCAGACGTATTTGCACTTTGTTTGTGAAGAAGAGCAGTCAGGAAATCTGAATTAAATTTAAATATTTTTATAACTTGTAGATTATCCTGACATAATTGGTTGATGTGGTATTTTAATTTATTTGGCAAACTGAATTTAACTATGAATATAATGTAATTACTGTGGTGTTTGAGCCATGTATTGTGTTCACCTGAAGAAGGATGTGATTAGTCCAAAAGCTAATATACTTCTTAGTGTTTTATATAATATTAAAGTGTTTATGCGGGTTACCTATCCTGCTGGTTGTAGATTTTTTTCTAGCTTTATTTGTATACTTTTTTACTGAGACCTTTTCTCTGCCTCTGCCTTAGGGGGCCACCAGTTTTGTTATCAGTGGAGCAGTCATGTTTTGATGTCATGATTCTATCACCCACAGCATGAAGCAATTGGTAATTAAAAATTCCTGCTTCTGCCAAATCAGTGAATCACTGTAAAAGATGCACTTATTGTAGCTTTTTCTCTGTGATACAGTTACGTCACCAACCTGGACCTACAGTGAGAGTTGATGCCTGTTAACTGCAGGTATTGAAAACTGTGCAGTGATTGGCTACAGTTTGTGGAGGGGGTGGTACTTACAAAAGGAAGAGCCCTATAAAGCCCATGGCTGTAGGGCACTTTTCTAACAAAACTTTTACAGCCATGTGGATGTGAGAAATGCTGTTCTTTTTTTAAGGACCTAAGAAATTCAATTGCCTGTTTCAAGTATTCAAAAACATTCCAATTCACTGGTAGTGGCTGACCATGGCATAGAAAAATCCTATTGATATCTGAAATACAAAACAATTATGGCTTTAAATGAATAGTTAAAAATGTATCCAAAATAAAATTAATAAAAACACAAGCAGGAAGAAAAAGTCATAAACCACAGGATGCAGGCAATAAGAGCCAAGGAATCCACACCAAAAGAGGGTTTTCAGCCAAAAAATGAAGTAACAAGTTCACCAGGAACTCCAACAATCACTACTAATTTATTGCAACAGAAAAGTGTAGATATAAGCACTTTCATCCCAAATAATACAGGAACATCATCAGATACAATCAAACTACATAAATGCATTATTTTAACCACTTTTGAACATGATGCCATTTCCTAATCTAGACAAATGCATTCAATTAAGGCTTAAAGCAACACAAAAATAAAAAAAGACAAAAAAATAAAAAGAAAAAAGACACATGCAGCAGTAATACATACAATTAACTGAATTACTGCAGCCACAGATGTAATCATCCCAAAATAAAACTAGACTAGAATGAGTTATAGGATACTATGTAACAATTTAAATATATAAAGTGCATAAAACCACTATCTAAGTTACACATAAAGCTATCCTAAATGGATATAAAATGGATACAAAATAGCCCAAAAATACATAATGTGTTTATAGGTTCAACCCAATAGCAAAACAATAACTACCAACCATCATGACACATAAAATTGTACAAAAATATATGAAATAAAATTAAAATTGTTAAGATAAAAATTCATCTGTTCAGTGCTTTAAGTTCTAATAAACAACTAATGGACGGGCTGTCATTCAAACCTAGCCAATGTAGAGCATCTAGTCATAACTCCCAGGTTAGTTCAGCCTTCTCAAGAAGATAGGGTCATGCTATCATGTTTTCTTGCACCTCTAAGACAATAAATTTAAATTTATGATTATGAAAATCTCTAATGTGCTTGGCAAGACCGTTGACTTTACTCTGATCCCTAATGTCTCTCAGATGTTCGCTAATCCTGCTCTTAAATTTACGTTCGGTTTTACCAACGTAAAACACTCACAGTTTGAACAAATAGTGCAGTAGACTACCCGCTCTGTAACACAATTGCATCTACCTGGGATCTTAACCATGACATTATTAATTCTGCACATATCAGTTTCCAAAATGTGTGAACAAAAATTTATAAGTTCCACACTTGAACATATGTTCATATCTGGGTTGTCTAGATGTGTGTTCAAAAATGTTTTTTAAATGATGTCCCTTTTTAAATATGCACAAATATTTCTCACCCAGAATGTTAAACAGGTCCCTCTCTTGACTAAGTAACATCCAGTTTTTATTGAGAATGTCCCTTATGTGTCATGCATAACATGAAAAAGGTGTAGAAAAGCTAGAGTTATATAGCAATAACCCATGCCTGGGTGTGGGTAATGCTAAATTTACCCACGGTTGGCGTGGTTTGGTCCTGAGGGCGAAGCCCGAGGGACCAAACAAAGCCAACCGTGGGTAAATTTAGCATTACCCACACCCAGGCGTGGGTTATTGCTATTATACCATGACATTATTTAAGAAAAGAAACTATTACTTTTCTTAAATAATGGCATAGTATAATGCCTGTTTACTGCCCTTCCGCAGATGTCTGGCATCCACGGCAGTTCTGATGTACTGCGCGCCTGCGCGGTACATCAGAGTTGTGAGCAACGGAGAAAGCAAGATCTCCGTTGCTTTATGTCTCGCTATGTTAAATGAGTTTAACATAGCGAGACAGTTTTAAAATAAGCAACGGACATCTCCGTTGCTTATTTTAAACTGTCGCTATGTTAAACTCATTTAACATAGCGACATAAAAGCAACGGAGATCTTGCTTTCTCCGTTAACAGCTGTCTCGCTATGTTAAATGGGTTTAACATAGCGAGACAGCTTTAAAATAAGCAATCTCCGTTGCTTATTTTAAAGCTGTCTCGCTATGTTAAACCCATTTAACATAGCGAGACAGCTAACGAAGTTATACTAATGGAAAAAAGTCCGGGCGACCGGACCTTTTTCCATTAGTATAACTCGATTTACAACGGGCACGCTGGCCAATCAGCGTGCACGTTTTGGGGGGGTCATGGTATAATAGTTAATAACTACTAGTTCCATGCAATTGTATTCCTTTTCCCAATGCATTAGCTCTATGTTGGCATAAATGGATGCCAAAAATGAGTTATAGTTAATAACTACTAGTTCCATGCAATTGTATTCCTTTTCCCAATGCATTAGCTCTATGTTGGCATAAATGGATGCCAAAAATGAGTTATAGTTAATAACTACTAGTTCCATGCAATTGTATTCCCTTTCCCAATGCATTAGCTCTATGTTGGCATAAATGGATGCCAAAAATATTCACCTGCAAAAAAGATGAAATTGTTCCTCAGTGTCATGCCCATAAAACTTTTTATAAGCCTGATATCTGTTGTATTTAATGCTGTGTGTTTTGCCACAGAATTACTTGTAACAACAAATCTCGAAGAGTGTAATTAATATTGGCATAAGCAATGCCTATTTCATTCTTGGATAGATGGGGGTAAAAACTGATTACATTCAGCATGCTGAGCATTTCCAATGAGTAATCTAATGAATTTATAATCACCAGCCCCCACCTTGTCTGGTTTCATCAAGCTGACATTTCTGTTCTTAGACAGGTTTTAAAGAGCCGTGTGTTCAACTAAAGACAAATTCTGAAAAAAGCCCTTACACGTTCTAATGCAAAATTTTGTAATGTCTGCCCCATGTAGTGCCTCATACATGCAAATGTTAAAATTTAAGGGTGGTTTATAACAGCTGGATTTTTTCATTACAAATCTGTTGTTGGGTACAATATTCTGGTTGTTAAGAATTAACTGAAGATTCAACTTGCATGCATATATCTTGATGACAATGAAAGTAGAAGCGAAATCTGTCTTGGTGGATGAGATAAAGGTAAAACTTGTCTTGAATATCCCAATATCTATTAGCTCCATCAAAAATACTACATTTAAAAATATCACTGTCACCATCTGAACTCATTTTTACTTTTGGGTGTCACTTGCTGTGTACTCAAGACTTCTGTTCTGCTGGTGTGGAGTCAAAGTGTGTCCCCTGTTCTGCTGCTGAAAATGGGGGGAGGAAGTGTAACAATTCATTTTAAAGGTGAAATGTATTTATACATTGTTTTATTTTTTTATTTGGGGGGGGGAGCTATGTCCAGAGATAAATGTAGTACATTACTAGTAGATTTTATAGAGGCTGTTTCAGGATACTTTGATTTTACAGCTGGAAAAGTGTGTGTAATTTATTTAATGTTTGTTCAGAGGTAAAATTTAGTACTATGGATATATTGCTATCAGATTTCTTTTTGCAGCTGTGTTGTTGTTGGGGTGTTTATTTTTGTCTTAGTTGAGCAGGGATAAATTGGTAGTATAGCAATGTTAATGCTTTAATAGATAAAACATGTTTTTTTTTTCTTGCCCTGCTTAGATGTGGAGAATACAGTGAGAACACATGTAATTTTTTATGCTACTAACAAGTCCTTTATTATTTATTTTTTTCTGTTTAGATGAGGCTTTTAGTGCTGCAGGCAAATAACACAGTTGCCAGCAGCTGCAATGTCAGTGTTTTAAACAGTTAACTTTTTCCGCCATCCTTAGCTGTGGGATCTAGTACACCATTACATTGTTAAGCATTCCATCTTTGTAAATGTTTTGAAATTAATAAAGTATTTTACCAATCATTAGATGTAGGATCAAGTCTGTCCTTTTTATATTGTTAATCACAAACAAAAAGAGATTCTACAAATGAGTCCAGTACACTAAAAACCAAGAGAAATAAAACTGGGATGCCACTCAGTAATTATTACTTATTAATTGTTAATTGATTTCATTCTAATGGTAAATACAGACTTCATCAGAACTACCAAGCAAAAACACTAACCAGTATTTATAATACAGAAAAGTCATATGATATAAAGCAAGTGAATCAACAATTATGTTGACACCCCCCCACACATTTAATGCATTTGGAAAGGTATATATATAAATTTTAAATCATTATTAGCGACAGGTTCATAACGAGAATTAACATCAACAACTTGGAATAGTTTTGGAAGTTCCTTGATCTTAGAATATAATGCTATGTAAACAAAGTAAAGCCTATTATAAGGAATAATTAGGATATTTTCAAAAGTGATGATTGAGTTTATTCAGTTGCTGGTTCTGAACCAGTGGTGTTATATACTAGTAGGAATTTTAAAAATGAATTTGAATACGGACATCAAAGCAAAAAATAATTATGGCAGGGACAGCTAAATGTGGATTTTGTAAACAATAACCATTTTGAAGTTATTTCACCTTCTATCAAGATTAATGGTGATAGCTTAAAACTCAGCCATACTTGTAATTGTGGTTCTAGTGGACTGGTGCATATAGCTTTATGCCACAGTTCTTTTCCATTTGATGAAGGTAAATTGAGCATACCATACAAAAGAAATATATGAACATCTGTACGATATTAGTAGGGTAAATACAAATAATGCATTATTTAAGTATACCTAGGTATGCAGTTCTTCAAGTGCATTTACATTTCCCATATTAGAAAAGCTCCCTAAAAACCCTAGTGGAGGGTGATGGGAAAACAATATAGAATTTTGTGAGTTGGTAAAGCAAATGAATCTTAACACCACAGCATTCCCAGGTCTTAATGACCGGATTTGTATTAGTTCTGTGCCAAAAAGGTGTGCTGGTAAATTCTGATTTACTTTTATACATAATTTTATAATGTTCTCTATTTATATACATATGTATTGTATTCAATTTTTATTATAATACTATTACATTATTTTTCTGTATAGTTAACATCTATGGATTTTTTTAAGATGCATTTCAAATGGTTTTATGTGATTGCAAATTGTTGTTGATTCACTTGCTTCACCTCATGTGATTTTTTCCCTGTATTATGAATACTGGTCAGTGCTTTTACTTCGTAGTTCTGATGAAGTCCTTATTTACTATTAGGCTGAAACCCTTAATTAATAAATAGTGTGCTTAATAATTACTGGGTGGTGTCCCATTTTTTATTTCTCTTGTATTTTACTATAATGCACTCACTCGTATAAAGCAAGATCCATTGTTGTTTAAGAATATCAGTTTTGGTTTGGGTGGATCCTTTCAGGTACCTTGGAGTTAGTCTGGTTGCATTGAGCAGGCTACATTGCCCTCTGTGATAAGTAAGTGCATAATCCAGTCCACTGCAACTGATTTACATTTGACAGCTAGGTTTGATGGTCTGATTATTAACTCTCCTGACTACCACATGATATGCAAGAGGTGATTGGCCTTAAGACTCCAGGTAATTATGCACTACTACCTCAGGTAATAGCCAACCCCTGCTGCACTCAAGCTTTACATTGAGCAGTCATAGCACAGATTAATAATCACTATCAAGACTGTTTTGTACACAGGCACATGATATTTTCCAGGAGGGATTAATGATATCTCTTCAGTACTAGCACCCCATCTGTGTCTTTCCCTGACCTTACAATGATGTTGCCATCAGATAGAGTACTATAGTACACCAAAAACACAGCCACTTTACACTTTAAAAATAAACCAGCAGTTAAATATTGTTATGATAGGGGTGGCTTGAACAGTATCTCTTTTAAAGGTAGAAGCAATGAGTTTAGAAACTGTCCTTATATACATTAATAAATCAATATCCACAAAATGTTAAAATTGAACAATAATGCTGTTTACTTGAAATAAAACAATACAGTGCAGACTGTAAAGCTATAAACTATCGCAAATAAATGACATAATGAATGTGTTTAAACAATCACATGGCATATAGAAAAACTGTAGGTTGAAACCTATGTGAACCTTACACTACCAGTAGGCAATATATACTTGTTCTTTTATCCACCTCTGAATTGTAAGGCCAAAGAAAAGTTGCATAGTGTCATAGGCAGATGGATTCCCACTTGTGCTCTGTCCAGGAATACAGTCCACTTACACATTTCAGAAACAGTAGAATAAGACAGTCATTAAATTGGATGAAAGTTTATTTGAGTATTACTATTTGTTTTAAATCATGACATCATGTTTCTTGTTAGTACAGACTTAAATCTTAGGAAGGGGGGTGGACTCCAAATAAGATCATTATTTCCTCTGTGCTAAAGCTGCTGCAGATTAATAGACACTTGAGAAATGGGTTTGATTTCAGTTTTTGTTAACAGTCTTGCTGCATTTCCAGTGCAAGGAATTAATATCCTTAGTAAAATCCATCAGTTTTACATTCTATACTGTTTATTCATTTAGAAGCAAGAGCCATTTGTTAAGAAAAATATTAGCAATTAATTCAATATAATACAACTTTCTATATGTTTTACTAAAAGAGAATTGCAAGATTTACCCAGTCTATGATGTCTTCTCTGAAAGCAATCACTTTATGTTACCATATCATTATTTTTGTACACCACCCTATCAGCTCTGGATGGAGTCCATTTATGAGTCAGCCTGAAGCATTGTTTATATTTCATTTTAACAGGATGATTCAGAAAGACTTGTTGGTTTGATAAGCTGGTGGAGTTTCCATACTATATGAAACACACTGAATATCAATTTTGTAATCTTTATTTTATGGATAGTTTTAGGTTAGATGCTAGGTAATGTGCACAGCCTCTATTAATTGTTTATATCAGCAGCAGATGACTCATGAATGTTGATTGTTCTATTATTTCTAGTTTTATCTTAATTTTAAGGATTTGTTTGAGTAAGCAGTATATTGTGGTATCAATTCATTATATTAAAGTATTTTAATATTTTTTCATGAGTCTTATCACAACCAAATGGTACAAATGGGGTTTGAATCCCATTAACGCTGAGTATTTGAGAACGAAGGACCAAGATTTCATTAGATTTGCATTTTTCTGAGTTACATCACTTCCACCTAGCAGGTTAATGTAAAAGAAGGAGTGTGCACACAAGTTTGATTTAATAACCAATTCACAAAATGACATCTTGCCGCAAGATCATAAAGAAAATATGCAGTCCTATCCTGGATATGGGCTTTCAACATTCTGAACCAGACTAGACTACATGCATACTACTTAGAGAGCTGAATCCTTTGCCCAGCACCTCATGCCTATTTCTCAACACTCACTCTTAGTGAACCACAATGTCTTCCAGCATCACTTATCCGTAGCAACTGCCATTCAAACAAGTTATTTCACACAAACACACACCTCCCAGGGAACGCTGGTAGAATTCTCCAGCTCCACACATGTAGCTTTCTTCTTGGCACACTAATACTGACACAACTCTGGATATGGACAGAGACCACCAGCTATCTGCTGCTCTTGGTTTAGCCAATGTAAATATACAGATTATTATATTTCACTGATAGTAGGTTCAAGCAATCTAAATAACTAGAGATGGAAGCCACAGTTATTGAATCTATAGAGGTAAATAATGATAACCCTCTTTTCACATAATCAATGGCAATAATACAGACATTCATCTGATCTACAGCTAACTAAATAGCCTAGCTGCTTCATACGAAGGAAATATTGGATCTAACTATTCTAAGTTAGATAAATATTAAGATTACACCAAAAATATAACTATTAAGATTACACCAAAAACATGTCATCCTTAAAGAGAGGGAGAAAATGCACCCTTAAATCATGTGTCTCCAGCCTGTTATCAACCCTGACACCACAAAGGTATTACATAGTTTTGTTTGAGTTATAAAGCATTTAGGAAATATGTACTATAAAAACCTTGAATTTGTAGTTCAATATTTGATCCTGTTAGGTACAAATTAAAACTTTTTAAGATTGTGGATAGTTATATTTGTTTATTTAAAGAGAAACATTCTTCACATGGAAAAGATTTTGTAATACAGCTCAAATATACTGTGTATTTGGAAGTTCTGTAGAGTTAAATTAATTGGTTGAGTTGAGGAATGTTCCAGTGATGGATATCCTTGCTGGATTGTTGTAGCCGATTCTTGTGTCAATGATGCTGAATTTGTTAACAAATCTGCAGGTGTTCAAGTAGATTATTTTATGCCATTTTTCATAGGGAATGGGCTTTACGTGGTTTAGGATTGACTCTGCTGAAAGAAGTAAATGATAATGGTTGTAATGTTTCAAGTGCAATACAGAATTGGTGGATACATTTCTAGGAGAATTGTTGACACTAAACGTTTGAATTTTGGGGATATTGTAAACAATGTAGTCTACTCTTTTAATATGAATTACATACCTTTCTATGCTCGAATCAAAATATTTTCATCAAACTCTTGAAAACTGTGTCAATGATCAACAATCCTTTTCCTTTATTGTTTTGGACATACTGCCACATACAAAAATCAGTAGATATTCCATTCACTGATGTCTAACATTGATTATCCTTGATGAAGCACACACATAAGTTTGCTTTTGCTGCCAAATATAGAATGCCACTGTTGGCTCATCAGAATAGCTTAATTCAGTTGAAAGACCTGTTTGCTAAACTGTTTGCAAATGAAGATGCTTTTTTTTTGTGTTGGCTTCATTGTTTCTTTCTTTATACACTCAGTCTACTTTCATTCTTAGCACATGTCACTGTATATTGCCATTAAATAATTTACTTCTATTGCTATATGAAAATTGCAATTACACATGAAATCCACACTGCATTAACTGTAATATCTGACCAGTGCTGCAGTTCTTACCTTCCAAAACATCACTCATTCTACTAGCAGCATCATACTTTATAATTCATTTTACATTATAATTTGGTGAAAGTATTTTATATAAGACCACTTATAACTCGTGGAGGTACCATCTTTAAAAATGGTGTTAAATCGAGGTCACTTCTGCCTGAGCGAATGCTAGCTTAGATGGATAGAAAAGAGTCCATAGCACTTATTAGGAAAAGTAACAGTGGTACTTTAAGCTACAGAAGGACACCACAGTGTGTTTAACAAATGTCCTCTTCACGGTTCGTAGGAATAGTTCACAGATCTAGTGTGACTATCCTGGTCAACAAAAATAAATAAATGACCGGAGAAGTAAACATATTTTAATGCACCAGAACAAGAGTTAAATAAAATGCATCTTAATATTAAAGAAAACTATGGCCCAGTGACACAGCAGTTTCCATTGCTGTTTCACAGCACTCAGTTCACTAGTTTAGTTCTTTGCTGGAGTTCTTGCAATGCAAAATCTACATGTCATCCTCGTGTCCATGTGGGTTTTTGCCAGGTGCTCCATTTGACTGCAACATTCTAAAGGTGTGACACAGGTGAATTGTTGATCATACAAATTGCTTGTAGATATACTTGCTATACAGGAATTTGTGTGGACATCTGCATGCAAAATCATTGTGTCCATGTCATGTGATGGATTGATATCTCATTCAGGATTAGCTTCATTGCCATGTACCCAAGGAGTGCCAGGCCATGTTCCACCTCCCATATGATCACCAAATAGTTTAAGTAGTACATCAGAAAATTAATGAAATAATGCTTTTTAGGATTTTGTGTTAATGTTTACCACACTATTCATTATTGCATTCCTGCTCTGTAGCTGCAGCGACTGAAATGGTCATTATGACCCCAGACAGTAGTTTCTCAAGATTGTTTATGCAGGGGGAGAGCCATGTTATTACTTCAGTCAAATAGCAGATTTATAATGTGCAACTTCAAAATATATGTTGCATCAATGTAGCACATCAAACGAAAAATGCATTCTTTTTAAAATAGAGTATTTATTTGACTCGTTACAAAATAACTTAATTTGTTAAAATGCATTTAAACTAAATTTCAAATTGTAAAAAAGTACTGTTTTAAAACCATTTATTTCTACAAATTATTCAAAATATAGTGGAAAAGTAACATAGCAATAGTCAAAGCTACAAATATGAATTATCTACTCTTTATTATTTGTTCTTCCATTAGACCACTTAAATTTCTCCGTAATCATCTAATTTCAGTACTCAAGGGTAAATATTGTACAACACACATACCATCACCATCACTTACTGCTTAACTCTGCATAATCTATGAGCACATGGTACAAAACAATGATCCATAAGCCAAATCTTATAAAAAATATATAACATTAATCTACACTAGACATTTTACAAGAGAAATAAATGATTTACCCAAAATCTTTTGATTCCTAAGATAAGGGATATACTAAAAAGCTAATGACACAATGAAATGTTGAAATAAGTTTGTCTCAATGGAGAAGGAATAAAGAAGGTATGTAGCTGCACAAGGTACACAGTGAGGGATTTACTGTGTAGATGCCAATGAGGCGGTCTGAGATTTTACATTACTGATGTAAAAGGGTGAGTGTCACTAATCCAGGCAGTTAGCATTGACAGCTATTTTCACAACATTATCTCTTATCCAGTTATTCTGGATTTGTATCCTAGATAGATATTGCAGCAAGAAAAAGTGGCTACTGGGTTTTTGACTAGTTGGGTATACAAATGAATATTTATGAAAAGAAGGGCGGACAATAGGAAACACAAGGACTTAAAACTCAACAGTGAAGAGAAGACAATATTGGCAATTAAGATAAATAAGGTAAGGGGGTATGGGGAGATGAGGCAGAAGAACAGACATGAGAAATGAAAAGTGTATATCAGTAGATACAATAATGGTAAGGATAAAACATGATACAGACGTAAATGTGCTTCAAAGAGGCAGAACAAAAAATCCATTGTTTTATCTGTCAAGAGAATATGCAAAGTCTGGGTTGTTGTATGTAATTGAAGGAGGCCTGGTATTATGCTGTTGATCAGGAAGCTGAGACTGTAATCTCATAATACCAAATCAATTAACTCCCTTTAATTGTATTTATTTTATAAGGACATTTTAGCTTCAGGGAAGAAGTACTGAAAAATGTTGTCTAAGATTCTTAATGGAGGTGGAAAAAAGTATGTAAAAATTTAGATGTTATAACTTTGAATACAAAATGCATAAGTGCCAATAAATTAGATGTTGATTATAAGTAAATCAGTATACAGTACAAGTGCTAAATGTGTCACTTGCTCCTTGGAAAGATAGTTGTCCCTTTAGGGTAAGAATACCTAGTCACTAACTGGTACCTTATTATGTGAAACATGGTTAGAGATGGAGCCAGTGAACATGTGCATATCAAGTACTATTACATGCAAAAGACTTCAAAACTGCTTTTCTGGAAGTGTTTATGTTCATCTAGCAAGATAAATAATTAAATATAAGTACATATTAAAGGCAGCCATATTCTGGTATATTCTACAAAAATAATATGTGTGTTAACCAGGGTAGAGCACTAGACAACATGGACTCATTTCATGCTTAGTCCAGCAGCATTCCCTGAGCACCTTGTTCATTGGCACAGACTAAATAAATGGAATAAATGGGAATAACAGCAAGAGGTGCTGCAGGGTATAACCCTATTGACCATAATCTCAATGCTCTGCACCAAACTGCTAGGCATGGACCTATACCATCATTATAGTCATATAGAATTTGACAAAATAACAAGAATGACCAAATAATCTGAGTTAAACAGAAAGTAAATCAAGCAGGTTCATGTAGATATGGAAACATTAGTGTTATGGATGAGAAACCTTAGGTATTATTTTTTCAGAGAAGGAAGGGGTTGTTATGCATATCATGCACTCAGTGTTCTGTTATTGGACCTGCTCGGCATGTCAGCCACTGAATCAGAAGTCCTTGAGTAATGATGAACTGCATGGCACTTCCAGCCTTTATGCCAGATTACAAAATAACTGGGGAGTGCTACAGATGAACAGTGCTGTAGACAAACATCTAGCATGAGCTCTGAACATCAATAGTATTAAATAACGCAGCTAATGATCCTTCGGTGTAACAGCTTAAACTAAAGTGCTAAGAAGAATGGATAGCGCATTTAACATGTAATCTGATGGAGCCAACACACTGTTAGATATAGCATACTGGCAAAACTACAATAGGCCATAAAAAGAATGTACTCACATCCAACAGTAAAACTGTATGCCATCTGATAGCAACAACAGTGAATATCCCAAGAATGGGAAAGAAGTGTACAGATATTTGCAGTAATTCTCTGCAATCTAGCATGATTAAAAAATCAAATTATAAAAAGTGGGGCATCTATATCATATTATCGAAGAGGCATTACAGCGAATGCCTCTTCGTCGACACAAAAAGAGTGAACCATGAATTACGTGAATGGCCAAATCAGTGATATCGCTTGGCCATCAGTATAAATGTGCCCCTTTCCCCACTGTAGTGTGATCTCGGAGTTGGTATATTTAGTTAGGGGGGTGTGGTGGATGAAGCCCCCCCACTTTGAGTTATGTTTACTGATATGTCGTTTTTGGCTGGATCAGTGATTTTTTTTCCCTAGGGAAAGAAATCACTGATTTGGCCGTTCATGTAATTTGCGGTTCATGTTGACGAAGAGAAATTCGCTGTAATGCCTATTTGGTAATTTAATATAGACCCGAAATGGGGGATTGCAATAAACAGACACAAGTCACAGTCATATAAGTAATGAATGAGATAGTCAGCGGAGATATGAATACATGGAAAGAACAGCATAGTTGAATAAATAGCATCCTTACAACAGCAACAATGCAAGAATCACAGATTATATCCACACAGCATGTTGTTGTTTGTCTTTTGGCTTTTTCCCGATAAGGGGTCGCCACAGCGGAAGTCTGGTCCGCTAATGATTGGCAGTAGATTTTTACGAAATGCTGAGGTGCCAGCTCAATGCCCAACCTTCAACTAAGGCACGCCCATTTACGCACGCATGTCTTTTAAACGCTACCCAACCGCGGGGAGGACATGCAGACTCCACACAGAAGGCACTCCAAAGCCAAGCCGAGAATCGAACGGGAGGACCCCTTACTGTGAGGTAACAATGCTACTGCCGTACCACCGCAACATTATATCCACACAGCACGCATTACAAAAACTTCTGAAATACTAAACAAAAATGAACAGGATGTTGAGTTGTGGACATGATAACAGAAAGATAAATTGTTAGATGTCTTATACTGACCACTCCTCTTGCTGAGTTCTCCCAGCAATCTCAAGCCCCATTCAAAGAGCAGCACCATTTGAGTGTGTGCTTGTCAGCTTGAAGGCAATTGATGTGCAAGGAAGAGGAAACAATTGTTGTTGGATACTGTCCTTCATACCTCTCAACCTCGTAGCTGAAGAAATCTGGACAGAGACAAAAATAATTGTGGGACAAAGGTCCAAAAATAGGGACAGATTTTAAATGTTGCTATTATAAACTTACAAATTTGTTAGAAGAATAGGTTTTACGTTCACATGTATTTGCTGAGGCATATGACATCTGAAACTGAAACTTTTGTCATTTTTTACTGACTTCAATTTTCAGTGATTTAACAGGAAACCACGACTTTTATGAGGAACATACCAAAAATATGATGCTAAATTCAGGACATTCTGCTAAAATCTGGACAGCTGAGAAGTATACTATCCTTTCCTTTTCTTCATGTTTATGTGATCTTAGAGTTAAGTATATTTAAATATCAGGATTATGGAGAATCTGGAAATTATAGACAGGGCTGCCCACATGAGAAAACGTACTTATTCTGGTGTTTCTGGTAATTTTTGTACAAGATACTCTGCCTAATTGCTTGATGACTGTTCCTTTTGTAGTATGTGATAATCTCTTGTGGTTACATTGCATAACAGGAATGAAAAGATTGTTTGAATCAACCTGAGTTGACAAGAGAAGATCGTATTCTATCTAAGGTATAAGGACAATCTTACCTCTGGTTATCCTTGCTTCTAGAGGCAAGAAATAAATTACCATATAGCAGATGGAAACTCATTTTTCTAATTTGCTAAGCAACCAGTGAAAGTGATGGACTATGGTGAGAGACAGGTTTCTGACCAGATTGTAAATATTTATACTTGTGAGTTATTTCATTAATGAGACCATTAGGGCATCATTTATGTGAGAGCCATACATGAAGTTAACAAAAACAGCATGATTCTGATTTTGTAACGATGATTTTTATCTTCTGCTACCGAATCAGTTACTGATGTCACTAAAATAAACCCTGTTGAAGAATGAAGGTTTTTAGTAACTTAGTCTATTTTCTATATTGCATTAATATTCTCACCATGCTCATCTGGATAATTACATAATGAGTAAATAAGAGTATCAGAGAGTTAGTCAAAAAGGTAGATGGATAAGGTCCAGTGAATCTAAAGTACTCATCATAGCAACAAAAGTTGAACTGGCCTGGAGTCATATTTTCATATTGCATGGATAGTCATCAAATACTGGAGTGACGGTGTGGTCTTATAGCTATTTCTGACCCTTTCCTCTTTTCTGTGAATGCTGTACTACAGGGATGTTCCTTCAGCTGTTTAGATACTGCATTCTCTGGGATTTTAGCCAAAGCATATACAAAAGAATATCAGAAGGACATTTTTTGAATGTTTTTGGCTTCCTTTCTTCCTTCTTGTTTGAATGTTCTTCATTTGGTTCTTACTATTTCAAGAAATATATATATAAATTAGGAATGATTTGTTTCAGTGGTAGGCAAGATAAATGCACTATATAAAGCACCATATAATAGTTAAATGAAGGACTTTACATGCTGTCTCTGAAACATCTAAGGCCAGTAGACAAATTAAACATCTTCATGCATCAAAAATGCACTAATAAAATAATAGATTTCATTTCAAAAGGAGTTAGCACACAGAGGTTAAAGACATAATATAGTACCTGAGGCATATATATTAAGGATCAACATGAGAAATAAATTCTACATAAAGGAATTGATGGCCTAAGGAGCAGAGCACAGCAGAAAGCACTACAAATCAGGATTATGACTCATTTCAGACATACAAGGAGTAATTCTGAATAACGTGTGTTGCAATGTAGTATATTAAGGAGTTTTGCTACTTAAAAGCATCAGGCTAGGCAGATCACCTTTTCTACTACCAAATATTTTTACTGATTTTTACTTTCTAGTTTGTTGACTACCTTAGAAGACAACTGACTCTCACAACTTTTTGCTCTAGCCTCTGTAACATAAAATGAAAAACAAACAAAAATAACTGCATGACATACATATGGTAATAGCATTATTCAAATGTTCCCGACTTTCTAAAAGTATTCTTACATAAAAGTTACTTTACATGCTAGTATCCTGTTAGCAACAAACGTTTCCATCTTAACTCCTTATCTTAGGGAACCCTTATTGAGCTCCCTTTATCTCTCTTTGTGTGGCATTCATTTTTGAACTTGTACTATTTTAACACACCTTCTGAAGGAAATCTGCATTCTGACTCTATTCTTACATAAACAGATGATTGAGAACAGTTGCAAATGGGGGTCAAATGTTTTCAGTTCTTTGAAATAAAAAAAGCATCCTGCATTTAGCAGTAATACTTTTCATATCCACCCTGGTATTAGCATTGGTCATGCATCTGTTCTCCTCACATTTACTAGCATAACATAAGGTTGTCTAACTATGGTGTACTCTCACTCGGTTAGGATACGTTTGCAACTGATAACTATAAAGCCTGCAACATAAGTTTATATTTAACTTGCATAAATACAGGTATGGCCATTTAAAATCAGCTTTTTATAGCTGAAAGGGATAATAACTACAAATAATGTATATTTTTACAAAATAATCCAGGGCAAGACATTTGAGAGAGATATATACATTTTTCAAATTTGAAGTAGTTTAGAAGATAACAAGAGGCAATGAGTACAAAGTGGAATTTTGTGACTACTTCTTTAAACCTTATGATAGCATATACCCATAAGTACCCTTTTTATTGCATAATCAAAAAGCAAAACCTGAAAGAAAAGCTCACTTTAAAAATTAACTTATTCATGAAATAACATTGTTGTTGTGTCTTTCGGCTTTTCCCGGTTAGGGGTCGCCACAGCGGAACTCCGGTCCGCTAATTATTGGCAGTAGATTTTTACGTGCCAAGTTGCCAGCCCTGACACACAACCTTCAACGAAGATACGCCCATTCACGCATGTCACCACACAGAAGACGCTTTAGCTGAGAATCGAACAGGACAATGTCTTACTGTGAGTCGATAACGCTACCTCAGCACCACCACCGCAGCTATTCATGAATGTAATAAACAAAATATCTTTGAAGTTTTACTTTCTAGATAAATGGTGCAGGCTTAAAATTGCAATAAAATTACAAACTTCATTTTAGAAACAGGTTTTTAAAAGGCCTTAATTGATTTTGATTAACCAAGCAATTACAGGGTAAATAAATAAATAAAATCACTCATCCAGTTCCCTACATCACTCCCTTGTTGAAATCTAACCTATCTGATTGTGAAACAAGGACGGCCTTTGATACAGAAACGTGTCCTGCTGACTAAGTAAAATACCCTCCTGGGGAAGATCTCTGACCTTGTGGTTGTCACTGAAACAGAAATGAAAGCACATTAAAGGCAGTAAATGAAGATTGATAGTCAGAGAATGTCAAAAGGAACACTTTTATTGTTTTATGTTGGAATACAAGCAGCCTGCTTGTCAAAATACAGTCAAGTCTTTATATTAACATATAAACCACTTCTGAGATATCAGATACCTACTCTGCTGTTTTCTGTCTGTTCTTTATCAGGATCAGTTGACTTTATTCCTTTGGGTCAGGAGACATGTCTCCTGTGACTAAATCTGCAATCAGACAGTGACAACACAGTGCACATTGTAGTGGAAAATACTTTCTCTAACTGTTGTTATAAAATATAAAACTACTTTTGAAGGATTCCATCCTGCAATGTTAGCAGGACAAGTCAGGCAAAACACTATGGTTCAGCAATGGCAGGGGCTATTGACTCCGTGAAATACATCACAATTAAGCAGAGCTAAATGATATTATAATCTTTAGAAGGACATTTTAGAGCTCTCATCCATCTTGTAGCCAGGGCCAGGATTATTCCTTTGATTGATTTAATAAGAAGCAGTCGGTTAACTAACCCTTATACACAAGTTATCACCTACTTGTATTTTAGCATACAATTTATATCACTTTTACCCATACTATTGGCATTGCTAGTGACTCTTGTTTATTTCATCAACTCATTTCAGACCTCATAACAGGCATAATTTGAATTTAAATATAGACTTGTTCTTATTTTTTTATGAATGCATATGTTAGCAGTGTCAGTGGCACAACAGGGATCAAACCTCCACCTTAGTGCGGAAGGGTTTGGGTTTTAGTCCCACACCAGGGAAATGGATTGCTGACTCTGTAGTGCAGCATAAGAGGGATGCTGCAGTCTTGAGTGTGTCATCCCTTTGGATGAGGTGATAAACCGAGGCCCCACCTGTCTGAGTCGGTGGTAGTTCAGGTAGGTGTAAAAGATTCCACAGCAGCTACCGAGAAGGGAAAGTTCCCCAGTGGCCTGAAAAATTTTACCTTGGGTATCCCTTGAAAAAAGGCTACTAGCCTTGTGGGACTAGCCTGGTCAACAAAGGATAAATAAATTATCTATACATAAATTGCTATTTTTTTTATATCTGTCCAGTTATTTGCTTGTTTATTTGCCTTTCTACACTATGTAGTATTTACAGCATGTTAAGCTCAGACACAGCTATTAAACATGGTAATTACTACATATAAAATTCACACATATCAGTAAAACATTCACTATTATTTTACTTTGAATCATGCAAGTCATGCCTGCTTCTTTCTTTGTAGCAGTGATTGTGTTGTCACAACTGCCATGGGGTGGGGTTAAGCTAGGTATGGACAGGTATCCTCATAAATGGCATACTGGCCTGTTGACAAATACCTGACTCTCACCTCCTAAAAAAAAAACAAATGTGATGGTTAAGCTGTCACTTTGCACAGGGAATTAATTGATCAAAAGACTTTTGTCCAAAGCAGGGAACACATTTTCCTGGCGTTCATAAAGAAGGACAAATGAATGTGTCAAATGGGTCCAGGAAGTGGAACAAAGAGATGAAGCATCTGCACTTAAAAACAAAATCAAGTTGTTTATGGGCATCTGCATGTGTATCCATATTCATGGATATGTTTATGTGCACACACACACACACGCGCACACACACACACACACACACACACACACACACACACACACACACACACACACACACACACACACACACACACACACACTTGATTGTAAAGATACTTCTTTGGCTCATAATTAATCACACAACAACAACAATTAGAACAAAAAAAAACATAAAGCTATTTTTTGTAGGGGGAGCAAGCCCCCTGCACCCTCCAGGAAGGGGGATGCACCTTTACACCAGCTCATCTCTAATTATATTTATATATAATATAAATTATTTAAGATCATGCATCAATCTTACTCCAATATTTTACAATCATGCACCGACTGTTGCAGTAGGATGATAATATAGACAATAAAGTGAAGTCTTTGCAGATGTTGAAAGTCTCCTGTATCTCTCACACCTACATAGATCTAAATATACCAACTATGAGACTGCAGAACAGAGGAGATGAGGAAAAACTCCTTAATCTCACTTACATTTTTGTAATTACTTGTGTCTCAATCATTTAGATGAGGTTCATAGATTGATAAGTGATTCCATGTTTGTAAGTGTGTGTTCGTGTGTGTGTGTGTGTGTGTGTGTGTGTGTGTGTGTGTGTGTGTGTGTGTGTGTGCATGAGTGTGTGTGTGTGTGTGTGTGTGTGTCTGTGTGTGTGTGTGTGTGTGTGTGTGTGTGTGTGTCTGTTTATGTTTGCACATATATGATAATGTAATTTCTTTGAAGAAGCTATGATCAATGAAAATACTATTATTACAATAAATAACACTATTATTACAATAAATAACACCAAAATTGTCTGTTAGTGTTAAAGTTTTGCTAGGATGTTTGCTTATGTCTATGATTCATAACTTAGTTTACTGTATGGAATGGGAATTTCAGTGGTTGGGCAACATTATTGTAGCATACATCTTAACTGTCCATATTTTCTCAGAAAGTAAAAGCACATAACCCTGCATACCTTGTTCAGAAAGTCAGGACAGCTGAATCTCTGAAGTGCTTGTAGGGATGATATGACCATGTTCAGCACATGGCAGCTAAGGGCTGTGGCACATCACACTACATGAAGCATGTGTAAGGGTATACCCACTTGGGGCATCACTCATGTACAAGCATTGTGGTGGCTGACATTCTGCTCTAATATTCAGTCTTCAACTGACTATGACAGAAAAAGAGAAAGAGCAGTGCACCATCACAGATGGAGACATTGGGAACTTCTTCATGTCTGTTGGTGTGATCTATATATGTTGACCTACCATGGCCATCCTGTGCTGTGCAAGAGCAGTTGCCTTCTTGCAGCTAAGGTGTATCACATTGGTGACTTTACAGCACACTTGTAGTGCTGATACATTACGGTCGCCAACAGCATTTACATGCACATGAAGGTTCCACCATATGTGGTCATGAAAGGTCAAGTCTGTTTTTTTGGTCAGGAGGATTTACCAGCAATAACTGTGCAATATCTGCCTACCATAGGCCCACATCAACTCCACAGGTTATTACCATGGGACAGCTGCCTGTATCTGGACACAGATGTACCTCCACCACTCCATACTACCCAACATGTACCAGAGAAACTAGTTAAGCCATTGTGTATGAGTTACAGTGCATCAGTATTTGTGGTCTGTATAACATGCCCTCACATCATCCCATGCTTTGTTTCCATCATACATGTCAATAGTTATGACTGTGTGCATTTTAACAATGTCTGTTACCTACTGACATTGGTTTGTGGTGTGTGGTAACTATATAGCTGGCAGTATGTTGCTGTAGTCCACCTGCCAAAGCAGTAAAGTTCAAGTAGAAAACAGTTATGATAACATTATCACCACTGTCAACTGTTGTGTGCATCCCAACCTTATCAGATGTTCAACAGAACAGGATGATTAGGTCCATTGTATGCCATTTCTGAATATGCCTGGTACAACCCATGAGGTGCTGCCCAGGTGATTTGATGCAATTTAATGTCTGTAGGCATACCCTCCCTCCTACAGTGCATGTTTCACATGTAGCACATCACATTCCATGCAGTCATCATGGCTGGCTTACTAAAATTGTGGCAATTACCTCTGTATTCCACAGGCATTCCACAATCAGTCTAGTATCCACTGTTGTAGCACGCCATGTGCTCCTTACACAACAAGTCACTATGATCCCTCTCAAAACAGACAGACAAACATAGATTTTCCGCAAGATTTGAATATGAAGTGGTCATGGTTTCTGAGTGTGCTGATTGAGGAAATGATCCGGGGTAGTACAAGAGAGACAGAAAACTATTTTTTATTTCCTGCATAGAAACTACTGGGTGCGCCTGCTAAGAGCATCTTATGCATTTTCACCAATATAAACTGAATGTCTGGCACTCTTGCCAGGACAGTGAGTGATGCTATGAGTATCACCCACATTGCTGATCATAACAGACTTCAGTATAGTGACCTGAAGTGCTGCCACCATGCCTTTCTTTGCCAGTTGGAAGATGATGTTGGAGAAAGTGCACCAGAGATTTACAGGGGGCACTCATAGCTTGTGCTTAGTAGTGTTATTTTGTCTTGACTGGTCAGACACACACACACACACACACACACACACACACACACACACACACACACACACACACACATTTTCACACACGGGTCTATATTATAACATCAAATTTTATAAAGTTCGAATATTATAATATCGAACCAGTTTTGTCGAACGCTGAAAACAGCGAAGGTGCAGGACACCAAATTCTTTCCCAGGGAAAGAATTCGGTGGGCCGTTGCTGTGGCTTCACTGTTTTCAGCATTCGATATGTTGGAACATTACGGGTCGGGTTCAGGTAAGTGTGCGATTGTGTGTAGGTTAGGGTTAGGGGATGGGTTAGGTGAGTTAGGGTTAGGGAGCGGGTCAGGCAAGTGTGGCGGTTGTGTGGATATTAGGGTTAGGGCACGGGTCAGGTAAGTGTGCGGTTGTGTGTAGGTTAGGGTTAGGGGGCGGGTTAGGTGAGTTAGAGTTAGGGCGCAGGTGAGGTGAGTGTGCGATAGTGACGGACCTTAGGGTTAGGGTTGGGTTATGGTAAGTGGATATCTAGTGGTGTATGTAAAGTTTAGTTTAGGTTTAGGTGTAGGATTTTAAGTGTATGTGTGTGGATTGTTGTTTTTTGTGGGTGCGTTGTGTGTATGTTTCTTGGAATAGTAATTTTTTTCCCTGGGAAAAAAAATCACTATTCTGACTGTTCGATGTTTGCGGATTTCGGTGTTTAGGGTTCGATATTATAACATTTGATGGTTACGAACTTCGATGTTATAATATAGGCCACACACACACACACACACACACACACACACACGTGTGTGTGTGTGTGTGTGTGTGTGTGTGTGTGTGTACATATATCTGTATAGTCATATAAACATATGGCATTTTATTTATGGGCATTTCCTTTTCTTTTATGTATTTAGCTCCTACACCACCTTACTAATGTATGTGCTAGCCATAAGCCTAATTCTAGCTCTGACCCAACTACTAATCCTAACCCTGTGCCTTACCTGAGAAAATAACTTTCCATAACAGTATCACTACACAAGTCATGCTCAAATACAGAAACATGTACCAATAAATATGCACAACACTAAATCTGTTCTCTTACTTAAACCTTATTCTAATGCTAAGGCCTAATACAAACTCACTTACCTTTGTCTACATTCCGAACTGTCTGACATTTAAACTACCAGCATTCTGATAGTGCCCTTCTGACTGTCCACATTTTGAAATGTCAGCATTCTGAATATGTACTGATGACGGTGTAGCTATATACATTTTGCATGCCTGCTGTCTTGGCTGTTGTTAGACTATTGTTAGAAATGTTACCATTGCATATTACTATTATAACACACACACACACATGCACACACATACACACACACACACACACACACACACACACACACACACACACACACACACACACACACATACACACACACACACACAGATACACACAGACACACACAGACACTTACATTGTACATTTTGGCTGGCATTGCTTCCCACCTATCCTACCCCATGGGAGTGCTGACTGTGCAAAGGTACTTATCACTGGCACATCTATGGGTTTTCTACAAGCATGACAGACATATCACTGTACATAAAAAATAAATACCAGAAAGATGGCAAATTAAAGGGGGTCTGTGTTACATGATCGAAGTTCCACTTCAATTAAACAATTAAACACATTCAAATAAACAACCATGGAAAAAAAAAATCTAATATAACTTTTTAAATACAAGCTCTTATACACAGTATATAAACATTTTATAGAAGTTCTACCTATTTTTTTTATATATACAAATACCTTAAATTCATACCTTATTCAAATGCAACCTCCTCTGTTTCAAAAAACACTTTATATTAATCATTTTGTTAAGTTCTGTTTTTTTATCAGCTTCTTTCTTTGCAAACTGATTTCCCTTTGTTCTAAAAAAAAATGTAAAATCCCCTCCTCTTAAATCAACCCTTCCTTTTTCAATAATATAAAAAAAAAAAGTTCTTATACTTCTTATGTTCCATAGTATATTTATAAAGAGAGTTGTTAAGAACTTTCTTTTTGATATTATAATGTTCCCTTATTCTTTCATATAAGGCTCTAGTGGTCATTCCAATATAAAAAGCTGAGCATCCACTGCAGACTCCTATGTACACAACCCCCTTTATTTTACATGTAAAGTATCCAAGTACCTTCAAAGTGTATGATAACATTTGCAAGGACACAAAGGAACCTTCCAAAATAAATCTACAAAAAAATTGCATTTTCCACATTTAAACTTCTCTATAGCCTTATACTTGAATCCTTTATTAGAAATGCTTTCATCCGCAGACTTCTTCAGAACACATTTAAAACTTATTTAGGTAAGCAGATATATACATCTCAACTCAACCCCACTCATTAATCACTTCAATTAAACAATTAAATACATTCAAATAAACAAGCATTGGCACTGGCCTTCCTGCACGACATTCATTATTCATGCACTATCCATTCCAAGACACATGCCTGTGCCAGTTATACCTGGCCTGGTATCTTCTTTTAATTATTTATTGTTACTTATTTTATTTTTCCTTTGTTGACTGGGCTGGTCCTACTAGGCCAGTGATCTCTTTTCAGGTGGTATTTATATTACAAGGGGAAATTTTGACAAGAGATCAGGGACTGCCCCTATTCTTTTCCACAGGTGCCATGAGATCTTTTATATCCACCTGAACCCCAACTGTTTCAAGTAGCTGGACTTCAGTTTAAGAAGTTATCTAAAGGATGAAAAAAATTATACCCACCTGTTATCCAGGAAGGCCCACTGGACATACAGTCATTTTTTGGGGTGACCCAGGAGCAATGTCTGGTTAAATGACTTGCACAATGTTACACACAAGACAAATGAGGACATACGGACCATGTCTTAAATAGACCAAAGTTTGTTATTTACTGGTGACTGCAAATTGTCTGTGGCCCATTTTGATGATCTTGTTTGTCATATCTAGCTGCATTCCATGGTGTAGTCAATATGCTGCCATGTAGGTCACTGTCCAGTAGGCCAGGACTTCCACCTCCTTGCATCTCCTTTGAGCATACTTCATTGCACTAAATGTGTTTTAGTGCATCTTTCATGGCCCCTGCAGTCATTTATTGTAAATAATTCATTGTTTTCCTGACATAAACACGGGGTGGGGGGCTGCTTAAGTAGCATATATACCTTGACAGAGAGAGAAAGTGGTGGGTTGAGAGAAAGCAAATCACCAGAGGTTTAATTCCTGTATTAATTTTTATGTCTTATCCTAAAGGAAATATTTATTATTGATATGCAGTTGGTATGTTACTATATCTCTCTAACCTATGTTAGGAATTTGTTCTCTGACCCATGCTTCTCTTCAGACTCAATACTGCCACATATCTGATTTGTCAGTCACTAGACTCATGTTTAAGCCTTGTACTTCTCATTATTTCAACTCATTCCTACTCTACCCTGCCTCTTCTATATAATCAGAATTATTCTGATAGCCTTTCCTTTACCTATGTCTCCAGTTTCTGTAGTTACTATTCTCTCCAATTCTTTATCATTTTTATTGTATAATTGTTGATAATGATTTTTAGCCACAATTAAGTAATGGGATTGGTTTCCAACTGTCCAGAATTCATCTCTTATGTTTATTTTTCTTAACAGTATAATTATATAGTGACATAACTATGTTTGTTTACACACCCCTTCAATTTATTATAAATATTTGTCAGTAACTGACAGACATTTAGTTCCTTTTTGAAACCACTCCTTGTGCACTTTTCAGATGTATGGTATCTAAAGTTTGCTTTATTTTATCCACTGCAATCTTATCATATGTGACAATAGAAGATACTGCCAGCTATGCCAGGAGAAGTAGGGCAGTGGATGTGTAACATATTTCAGCACAGCTAGCTGAAATTTTGTAAAGAATCATATCTTGTTTGAATATCAAACTGGTTTGTACAGATGCTTGTGTTGGAAATGTATTTGTAAAGTTGCTTGTGTTAAAAATGTATCAACAGTGTGCCCTGCTGGAAAGAAAAAAAATGTATATGCGTTATTGTAACTGTTTAAATGTATATATTGTAACAGCGGATACTGGAAGAGAAGAGGGTAAGCTCAGTCCCAGCTAACTTTGGAAAAAGAGGAAATTAAATTAGGCCATAAAGATTGTATTTTACAGTTCAGATTGCAGCCAGAGATTAAATGTCTGTGAGAAACCTGGCTTAGTAGCTCTGTAGGAGGAATAGATTTTTGAAATAGTTTTATGGCTTCCATGAGCTGCAGCAGATCTGGGCAAAGCTCTATCTGTATGTATGGTAACACATAGGTGCTAAAATCCTGGCAGATTCTACTGTTGGTGATAGTGTGGGAAACAGAGTCAGCTGACCAGATATGATGTCATTCTGTAGGCTATCCCAGAAATAATATTTAGATATTATATTGAGAAGTCTGTCAGTCAGACTGACCAGTCTGTTTCTTGGAACCTGACATAGAAGGATCCCTCCTCACCTACTTCATCTTGCCTTGCTCTAGTAAGCATAAAAAGAATAGCAACTTTTTAAATTAGTCAGGAAAATATAGTGAGATTAGTTAAGTACTGTTTTTCTGTAACTGTGTGAATCTATTCATATGTGTTATTTTAATATCTCCTGTGGTTGAGACTCATGAAAGCTCAGTATTGCACTGAGTGAAAGCGCTTGAGAGAAGGATTTGGAGAAATTTATGTCGTGTGTTTGAGAGAAGGACTTGGAGAAATTTATGTCGTGTGTTTGAATAAACTTTTTGTGGAGATTACCTTTGGCTTCATCGCTGTTTCTTGCTGCTCTTCCTGCCTTGGATTATACTTTTTACTTTTTTCTTTGTATGCTTACTGATTTTTTTCTTTCACTCTGAGGCATTGCTCACACAGACATTAATGAAATAAAATAATCTGCCCTAGCCTTAATATCTGTTCTGTTTTCCACAGGCAGGATATTTGTGTATTAAAATTGTGGCCCAGGATCAACTAGTGACCTGGGAAGCTGAAAGGGTGTAAAGGGACTAGGCTTGACTCTCTGATGGTCAGCTGTCCTACTTAAATGGGGGAAGGGTTGGAGATATATAGTACAATGCAGTTGTCTAATGAAGGCAACATTAGTGTCCCACAGGTGAGTGTACACATGTAGAAGAAGGAAAATATCAATGCCTAATGGAGTGTCTTGGGCATGTGGTTATGCCATTGCATGTCCCTCCCCTTGAGAAAGTAAACAGCGTGGATAATATTCATGCAGCTGGAGCAGATGATGCAGGGTCAGGACAACTTGATCTCTCTCATGCTCCCCAAAGACTGTTGAATGTTCTGCCAACTTTGCTACTAGGTTAATGGTCCCTGCATGGGGGGTTAAGCCTGTCAGTCTATAAAGAAGTTTGGGTAGGGGATGCAGGCAATGACCATCTGTAGAAGAACATCCTCCCCAGTATGAGACAAGAATTATTGCCTTTGTCATACAGTAAGGTTAGACTAAGTAAAAATGCAGAGACTAGTTCATTTTTGTATCAAGTTTTCTATATCTAACCACGAACCTTGCTTAATTTCAATGTATGAAAGCAATAAAGTTTTCTTTAATTACATCGGAAAATGAAAAGGGAAAAACTATTACTTAACATTTTATGAATAAAAAATGAATCGCCAAAGTGCATGGCCTAGAAAGTGCATTTGCATGAACAATTTATGTCAACTTTACAAAAAAAAAACACAAATGTGTCAGTGTCATTTAGAAACAAGTGGATATCGGCCTTTATAAACACAGATGCAATAACTGCTGCCACAGGTAAAAATAAAAAAATTGATTTCCATAAAACTAGATAATGTAACTGGTGATTTTTATACAGAATCAAGGAAAACCTATATAAGCCCCTAAGTCTATATCAATTAGTTTAAACAAAATGTTTATATGTGCATATGCCCATGACCTCTACTTACAGGCTGCAGTGGTACCGGTTCACAAAGTGTGTGTGTGTTGCTTGGGGGGGGGTTATGGGTTTAACATCAGAACCAAATTATTTTAGCTATATCTGCCTAACCAGTATACTATGTACAATCATGTAGAAAGTGCCATGATGAAGCTTGTCCAGATGAAACAGCTGATCTATTTTTGTTAGATATGGAACACTGTGTATCTGTAAAGGACAGTTTTGCTTTCTAACTCTTGTAGCATCATTTGAAGAGGTAATAAAGTAAGTTATTTGACTTGCTAAGTCAGATAAGTCAGTAAGATAAAAGGCAGTACTTGACAAATTAAAAGCATTAAATATCAAACTAAATATAAATTAGAGAATAAAATATTGGTTAAACAGCAGGACACAAAATAGAAGTCTCACTGGGGTTTTTAAGTAGTGTCCCACATGATTATGTACTGCAGACATATCTTTTTGGGGCTCTGTTGACAAATATAATGTGGGAGGTTGGTATAATGGTTAAGGTATTTACTTTACAGACACAAAGTATAGGGTTTGATTTGTACATGGAGTAATTAGCTAGGCCCACAAAGGCAATTAGCCTAGTATGACTCTATGAGAATGAGCTTCAGATGACCATATGTGCTGTTGATTGTAAACTGAGCAACATATTAGATGACATAATTAAATGATACCAAAGTTCTCCAATATGGCTTACAAAAATTAAATGTAGTGCAACAGCAGTGGCCTAATATTTAATCTTTTTATTGTTCTTATCCACAGCTGGCTATGAGATACCACCAGCTCCTCTCCTCATTCTCAGGATCTATTAGACCTGCCTTATCCTCCCCAAGGTTCAACCTGAACCAGGCCATGGACTGGTGAGATAGAGGATACTGGTGCAATGTCATACTACTGCCAAGGAGAGTGCCCTATCCCCTACCACCCCATATCTGCATAGCGATTTCTGCAGTTGCTGCCTTCATGAGATACATGCACACTTCCACACATGTTTAACCTCTTAACCAGGCAGTATACCACTTGCAGCATGTAGCTCACCAGATTCTTAATGTTACTATCGCAGTGAGCCTAGAGTGCCCCTCCCCCCGGTGGACAATATGGATCACTCACTCCAATCAGCCATCATACCAGCAGCTTCACCACTAGGCAAACATGAGTCCTCTGGGTGCAGAAGACTTTTTCCTTATGAACCATGGGGCTGCTGATCTAAAGTTTAATCTTAGTACTAAAGCATTACTAAACTTGGCAAAAGAACATACATTTTGATGACAAAATAAATTATCAAATTATTAAGAATAACCCTATCATTAAAGACATAGGGGCCATTGTAAAAAAAAAACAATGTAAAATGACCAGTGTGTATCTACTAAAGTCAGATAAGCATATGCTGTTACCCTCCTATTTCTAAATGGCATGTCTAGTCTATCAAAGGAGAACATTGTGTCACTTTCTATCTCACTGATCTGACACTAATGAATAAAGTAGCTACTTTTGTAGCTTTTCAATAAGTTATATGAAAGAAATTGAAATAGTACACTGATTCCTTACTAGGAAAATCATAACACTGAAAAACTTGAAATATTCAGAAGTTTCAAGAATTGTCACTATTCCACTTCTTATAGGTTACTAGAAATTACCCCTGCCAAGTCAATAAGGCAGTATCGTATCTACTTCTATTTGTTAATTGATGCCTGATAATTAAACGCCCTATCTCTCAGGTAACTAACACTACAACACTAAAATAGGCAAATAATCATAAAAAGTCAATAATAAAAGTGTGACAGCTACTTCACAAAGAACCTTCCAACATAAGTGAATCAACTTTCACATACAAACAGAAATCAGTCATTAAAAATGCCAGCTGGAGTTAAATCACTTCAGAGTCCTGAAGATCTATAGATTACCAAGACTGACAATTGAATCTATGAACCCTATGTCCTGATAAATGTGGCTTCTTAGTCAAATGTTTCACATTCCCCACTTTCTCTAGAAATTTCTCTATTAGTTTGTTATCTTCATCATGTAACACAGTGGTCTCCAACCTTTTTTGCAGCAAGGACCGTATAAATGTAATACAATTTTACATGGACAGGCCATCTCGCGGTCCGCAAAATAAAGTAGATATTTATTTATTTATTTGACATTTATTTAATGAGGAGGCCAAAGCCAGGGAGAAAAGCTCCAAAGTACAACAAAAAGACAGTTGGCAATAAATACCAAAAAAAAAAGTGTACATTCTGCTTAACAGCATAACATTGATGTACTATGGTTGAGAGGTAAGAAAAACCTAATGGCAACCTTACTGATTTTATGTTTATAAAACTGCAGTGGTGGTGTTGTGGTAGTATTGTCGCCTCACAGTAAGACATTGTCCTGTTCGATTCTCAGCTAGAGCATCTTCTGTGTGGAGACATGCATGAATGGGCATACCTTCGTTGAAGGTTGTGCATCAGGGCTGGCAACTTGGCACATAAAAATCCACTGCCAATCATTAGCGGACCGGAGTTCCGCTGTGGTGACCCCTAATCAGAAAAGCCAAAAGACACAACAAGAGCAATACTTAAAATCTGTCCCTATTATTTGGCACTGTCCAGCATACTTCTCAACTGTACAGATTTTTACAGAATGTCCAGATTTTTGCCTCATATTTTAGGTCTTTTTCTCATAAAATTGTTGTTTCTGGCAATTCACTGGCAGATCACTGAGGATGAAGTCAGAAAATAATGACAGACAGTTGAGTTTCATATTTCATAACATTCAGAAAATTCATGCTAACGCAAAACCTGTATTTCTATCAACTTTTGATGTTTGTAAGAGCAGTACTTAAAAAGGTCCGTATTTTGGGCCTTTGTCACCCCATTACTTTTGGCTTTGTCCAGATTTTTTGAGGCTGAGAGGTATTCATAACTCTCAACTATACAGATTTTCGCAGAATGTCCAGATTTTCCTCTGAGTTTTGGTTTCATCCTCATAACCTTTGTGATTTTCTGGCAAATCACTGGGATGATCTGAGGACTGAAGTCATTAAGTAATGATAGACATTTATATTTCAGACCTCATATCCTTCAGAAAAATGCATAAGACAAATCCTGTTATTCTAGCAACTTTCTATGGTTATAAGATCAATATTTAAAATCTGTCCCTATTTGTCTCCCCATTCTGTTAGGCTTTGTCTAGATTTTTTGCACTACTAAGAGGTTGAGAGGTGTGTGTGTGTGTGTGTGTGTGTGTGTGTGTGTGTGTGTGTGTGTGTGTGTGTGTGTGTGTGTGTGTGTGTGTGTGTGTGTGTGTGTGTGTGTGTGTGAGACAGAGTGAGAGGGGGAGAGAGAGAGAGAGAGAGAGACAGCGTCAGAGTGAAGAGTGAGTAATTGCTGGAGACAGCAGCAATGAGTCTTGTGTATCTTTCGTCCATACCACACACACACACACACACACACACACACACACACACACACACACACACACACACACACACACACACACACAGTCTGTTTTGCATTCATGCACGCATTCACTCACACACATTGATCTCTCACACACAGTCACTCCCTCATTCATACCTGCATTCACTCACACATCACTCTTACTCTCTCTCGATCAAAGACACACTCAGTCACATCCTCATTCATACCTGCATTCATTCACACATCGCTCTCACTCACCCGATCTCACACACACACACAGTCACTTCCTCATTCATACCTGTTTTCATTCACACATCACTCTGTCTGTCACACCCATAGGGCCACACACCCACTTGTGCATTCATTCATTCATTGCTCTCAATGTCTGTCACACCCACACACCACATACCCACTTACACATTCATTCATACATTGCTCTCACTGTCTGTCACACCCACATGCCACGCACCCACTTACACATTCATTCATACATCGCTCTCACTCTCACAATCTCACACATACACACACACACAGTCACTTACTCATTTATACCTGTATTCATTCACACATCGCCCCCACTCTTACAATCTCACACACACACACACACACACACACACACACACACACACACACACACACACACACACACACACACACACACACACAGATTCTTTTGCTTTCATGCATGCATTCACTCACATAACACAGACATATAAACACACTCATACAGGCATTCACTTACCTGATGGCCCGGTACCAAGTGCTCCATGGCCCGGTACCAGTCCGCGGCTCGGTGGTTGGGGATCGCTGCTGTAACATATTCACATATACTGAAATCTCTTTTCTTTCCATCAAAAAAAGGCAGGATCTTCTTCATCTTTATCTTTTCTTGCATATCTGAGCTTAATATACCATTTGGTGCTAATCATGTGTTTTATTTAACATTTCAGAAACTTTCTGAACTGTTTTTCACATTTCTTTCTTATTAACGAGCTGCTTCCTGTAGTTCAAGCCTCCATTTCCTGCTGTGTAACTCTGATCAGGTAACTTAACCAGACTGCATATGAGGGAAATTAGGTAATTAGGCTAGGCTCCTCAGTGGTCCTCAGGAGTGCACATCTAGTAACTATGAATCTATGAATTTACTTATAAGGCTTTATTCTGTTCATACAGTCATTTTTTGTCATTCTAACATTGTACAACTTTTCCTGTAGATATATTTATATTCATTTCTAATTTTGCACTTCAGTTCCACCAACCATTCTGTTACCTGTGCATAAAAAGGCAGCGAGTCTCCATGGTTTTCCTATAGCTTCAAGTGCCAGCTTGGGTTCCATTGAAGGACTGATATTAACTGGCCAGCTTCTGCCAAGCTGAAGAGTTGATTTTGATTGGCCAGCTTCTGCAGAGTGGAGTCTTACAGACTTAAAATAGCTGGAAGATTGCTCATTTCAGTACATTGGTGCATTATGTGTAGCACTTCTGAACAGTTTGAATCCTACTGGGTAAGCATGTGTAGGAGCCTAATTTACCACAGGTAAGGTAACCTGTGAGTGTATGTACATATACATATATATCTATCTATATATATATATATATATATATATATATACAGAGAGACAGAGAAATGTTTGTGTGTGTGTGTGTGTGTGTGTGTGTGTGTGTGTGTGTGTGTGTGAGCAGATATATATATATATATATATATATATATATATATATATTTTTTTTTTATTGCCTTTCCTATGTCTGATTAATTACAAATTAGTTGAATTAGTGAGACTGAGTTTGTTTTTAAGTTAAATTCAGTACATTCTTGATATTTAGTCTTTATCTTTTTATCTATTGCCTTAGCAATAAAATTATATTAGACTGTTTGCTGTTTACTGCTTTATTAATTGAACTCTATTTTAGTACTTTGCTGGTGTATATACTTTGGATGTTCTGTTGATTGCTCCTACCGTTTCCTATTCAGTCTGTGTTGATTGATTACTGCTTTATAACCTGAACTCCATTTTAGTGCCAGAAAATACTTATTCTTTGCCTGTGTGAATATTCAGCTGGTGTCCACTCATTGTCCATTCCTGTCCACATATTGGATGCCTACTGTCTGTTGCTTTGGTCCATTGTGTTAGTTTCAGCATCTGTCCTGTGAATTATTTGTTTCTTATCACTAATGTACTACTCTTATTGCTAGAATGTATTTCTGCTAATACTCACCCTTTACTTGTTTATTTATTTATTTATTTGATATCTGGTGTTATCTCAATATATCTTTAGTCTTGTTGTCTATCTCATTTGCTATCTTAATTTCACTCAATCCCTCCTTTACTTCACTCGCCCACTAGCCAAAGCCTATCAGTGCCACAGCAGTGTCCATTTTAGTATCAAATCCATCCTAAGTGACTATCCTTCTGTTGCCACCACAATGTCTAGCCTTTCCAGCCAGTTCCTTACACTACCTACAGCTATGAAGCCACAGACTGTTAATTCTGATTTTCTGGCCACTTTAATCTCCCTAGGCATCCTGAACCGCCATGATAACTGAGTCATGTTTAATGATAATCCATTAACACAAAATACAGCTGACAGAGACATGCATTTACAAATTCCTCAGACCTTACCAGCAAGCACAACCCAGATATGTTGAGGTAGTCAAAAAAAAAAGACACAACAGCCACACATTACCTCATACTCATATAAATCTGCCACTCACACAGGTTCACCAACATCCATGCCTTCGCTCGCCAGATCTGCACATACTGTAACAAGGACTCACCAAGCTTAAAATGTCAATGACCTTAAGGTTGTCAGAGCTAACAGATAAGATAGATAATAATACCAGGAATATTCTACTTACTGGTAATAAAAAGTTGTTTGGTTTGACTTCCTGATAGAGAGCATAGTCCCCCCATTATGTCTCATCTTACAGACTTAATCCTTTGCACCAACTCTCAGACATCCTTCCTGATTTAGCACAGCTCAAAATCATTCTCAGCAACCCCCCCATTTTACTTTATTGGTAAATCTGGGCCCCATTATATAGCTGGAAGAACATATCCAGACACATAATGGGGGGTCTCTGCTCTCTATCAAAAATTCAAAGCAAACAACCTTTTATTAGTAGGCTTTAATTGCCCCAAATATCATCTGGTCTACTTACACATATAACAGTTGTTAGGATGAGGCCTTTCTCAGTGTTATGAACGCCATATCACTGGACCAAATAATTGCTGTCACTACAATGGGTCCAAGCATTCCAGAACTTGTCTTAACTAACTCCAGTGTCATTTTTAAATCCAGCAAGTGTCCCATTTTCTAGTTAAATCAGACCATTCAGTCATTATCTTATTCTTCAAGGCAAGTTTCCTTAGTCTCAGTAATCCATCTGCTTTCAAGAACTTTAGTAAAACCAACCTATTAGATTTTACTGGCCTTTTCAAAATCAATCAAATTAATTTTAAATCTTAGCCACCACAAATAAATAAATAAATAAATAAATAAAAATTAAATTAGTAAAGAACTCAAAAATACTCAGAAGCACCAGTGTTGATAATGAGGAGAAGATAGCCATAAACACTAAAAGCAGTTATAAGGTCCTTTTAGCTATGTGTGTCAAATTCAAAATATTAACCTGCCGTAGTTGGATCTCATTGTAAATGGTACTTCACACACCAGACCAGAATATGTAGCTAAAATCTTAACTAATGAATTCAACATTAATTTTATTCTACCTAATATGCTCTTATAAACCCTATGTAAGCTCAGCCCAAGTCCCATCATCAGTATTGACTAAACTTCAAGCATCCACTCCAAAACAAAAATAGCACCTGTGTGGGGGCAGACGGCATACCCAGCTGCTTACTACTAATGTTAAAGTATCACCTTTCCAAACTTCTAGAAAGATTTTTTGTAAGATTGTGTTAATTTATTCAGGGATTCCTTGTGCCTGGCTTGGACACCTGTGACTGCAAGACTTAGATTTTTTTATTATAAAACCATCTGGACCTACAAAGCTGATATAAATATATTTTTGTACTTGCTCTAACTGTTTCAGTGATATTTTAACACTTCTGCGCTGCGTTTATTTATTTGGTTGAATTTATCACTGATTTTAGCATGCACTTGTTAAAGAAACTCCATCTGTTTGTTACTGTACTGTTCTTAGGGTGTTTTAACAGTATTGCGCAAAAGCTGTTCTGAATCTGCCAAAACATTTCTAAGCTTTGTAAATTTTTGGGTGTTGTGAACATTTCTCAGAGTTAGTGAACTTGTTTCCAAGGATTCCTGATATTGCAGGAATTGTTACTTCTGTTATAAAGTATTTGTTACTGTCCTTGACTTCAAAGGCAGTTAGCTTTACATTAGGAGGGTTTTTTTGAAGTCTGGCTGAAGCAAAGACAGCTAAATTCAACCCACCCAAAGTGGGCACTACTGGTCGATAGCTTACTTTGTTTTTATCTGATTGGCCTGAGGGTTTAACTTTAGCAAAGTCTTTCATCCTGCTGGTATAAAAGCTCTGCATTTGCAGAATGTGCAAACACAGTTCCCCATGCTTGCATATAAACAAACCTCTCCAGTTTAAAATCCTCCATAGGAAATGTTCTCCATAGTCTCCCACTTTCCACAGGTGGCCAAAGAGCTGCCAGTTTGTGAAGAGGGTTGTACCACTGCAGGTCATATAATGGTATACTACTAAATACTTTTGCTTTGACCTTTAAGTGACTCTCTCTTACTCCATCCCATCTAGAAATTGTGTTTCCTTGCCTTACATAACATGGACTAGATTCAGACCTGCTGAATCTAGAAGTTTGGTATCACTGTGCTGTTAAACTATCCATCTTACATTAAGAGGGCTTCCCTGCACCTTTATGACAGAAGTGTGTAGCTCACGACTCATCTGAGTTGGGGATTGCTGGTGAAAGGCTCAGTTTGGGGCTTTCTCATTGGTATTTGCATTAATACTGTTTAAATTTGTCTTTATATAAGCCTCACATTTTCATGGGTTTGTGCTCAGTTTACCAGAGCTGCTCAATGTTTGGAAACTTTAGCCAGAGGTCTGGAGTGCATCTGCACCGAAATCCAAGGCATCCACTGAAAAAAAAAAAATGAAAAAGAAGTATATTTTAAGCCAACACTCCACTTTGTTAACTGTATTTAATTGAATTACTGCTTCATTTTTGCAGTTTGTGATTAAGTCCAGCTAGCTTATTTCCTTCCAAAATACCACATTCTGAAAAATTCTAACACAATGGATGGGGAGTGTCTCATCACTTCTCCTGCCAGCTTGATTGATATGGGCATTTTAAGGCAATGTAGCAATTGTCTCATATACACTGACAACCATTTACTCCTAAAGTAAACTAACACCCTGTGTGAGACATGCAAATACACTGTGGAATTGGAGTCAATTCTCTCACGTAAAAATAAACTAGACATCAAACAGGTGGTCAGCACACACGCTTCACCTCTCATGCAAACCTCATCTCTCACACAAAATAAGGCCACAGACGTAAACCCACATACTCAGAGGTACTCACTAAAAGCCTACAAAAAGAACAGATACCTCCCAAACATACACCACTCAGACTCACCACTAAGCAAAAAGAAAGCATAATCAGCTAATATCCCAGGTTGTTTACTAAACAATCTAAAACAAGACCTAGTGGGCCCACTTGGAGTTCTCTTTAATCACAGCTTGAGATCTGGCTATGTTCCTGCAGAATGGAGAATAGCAACAGTAATCCTCTGCACAAAGAGGGGCTGTCAACTGACCCTGGGAGCTACAGACCCATAATTCTAACCATCCTCATCCACAAGGCCATGGAAAAAATTATCATGGAACTTATCAACAAGGACAAAGGTGACCTCCAAATGCTGGAGTCATTCCAGTTTGGCTTTATTAAGGGTAGATCATGCTTATTAAACCTGGTGGACTTTTTTTGAGAATGTCACCAATGCCATGGATGAAGGTAGACAATGCATACTGCCTATCTCCACCTTGCCAAGGCTTTGACACAACTCCCCACTCTGGCATCATTGAGATACTCTCCCAGAAAGGGATTAACCCTTATGTTACTAGATGGGTAGCCAATTGGCTCACTGGCAGAACATACTCTGTCAAAATTGGTGACTCCACCTCCACCAGTAGACCCGTCACCAGTTGAGTCCCAGAGGTCTGTGCTGGGCCCCTTACTGTTTGGCATCTATTTCTCAGAAGTCCAGGGCAAAGGAGATAGCCTTTGGCTGCCATGTTTGCTGATGATTTAAAACTGTGAGCAATCATTGAGTCCCCAACAATGGCAATATATTACAAGAAGAGCTAACACAAACAAAGAAATGACAGGTGCCAAAGCCATAGTCTAAAACTAATTGCAAAAAATGCTTTATTATTCCCTTTGACAAAATGGAATTCCCTATAAATTGCAGTATTGACAGCACCCCCCTGATTTACAACCCAGTGGTGTGAGATTTGGGAACACAGTTTGATAGCAATCTGAACTTTGATCACCAAGTTTCCACAGTGGTAATGAAAGCCTTCTACATTGCGCATCTCACAAGCAAGGGCACAACATTTAAGTCAAGGGATGTTATAACTCCCCTGTACTCTACCCTTATCAGACCACTAACAAAGTATAATGCACCCTTTTGCATATACCTCATAAGACACATGCAGCAGCTGGAGAGACCTCAGAGGTTTCACACTAAGAAAATACATGGATTTCAAACCATGACCTAACCAAACTTACATGGACAGGCTGAAAGCCCTATCACTTTACTCTGTATCTTATAGGCTGCTAAGAGGTGACTTGTGGCTGGTCTATAGGGAACTCTCCAATCCTGCCCTAATGGAAATGCTGCACATCTGCAAGTCAAATGGCACAAGAGTCACTCACTCTAAGGATCTCAACTTAGTTTGTAACATTAACAGAACATACTGGAGAAACAGATATGTCTCCCTGAGACTGCCACTTCTCTGCAATAGACTTCATATTTATGTAAAACAAAGCTCATCACTGACCCTATTCAAAAGCAACCTAGATAATTGGATAGGAGACTGCAAATTCACCCCTTGGTCGCACCCTTCTCCCTCATGAACAGGGGTAACCGGTGTTGATCATGGACTCAAAAAAATAAAAAACACTACAGCGCAAACAAAGAAACTCTCAAATAATGTATAATATATTTAATTAAAAGATTAGCACTTTCGTCCACTACAATCACTTGGACTTCATCAGATAAAATCACAGCCAAAACAATCAACTTAAATAATGTAATGCAAAGGTCAAATGACATGATTAGTGGCATTACAAAGACAATCACAGGTGTAACTAAATACACCTAAAAATAAACCTAAAAGTAACATGAAATTAACATACAATAAAAACTGACAATAAATACATACTTATATTTTTAACACAATATATTAAAATGTATTACAATATATTGGCCTGAAGGAGTATATGTCATCTGTAGTGGCCTATATTTCAAAATGTGTTGATGACATAACAGTCATCAAATGTATCACCATACACGCTAATCAGAAACCCTGGCTATCTTTTGAAGTATATGAGTTCCTAAAGACATGGAATGCTTCATTTAAATCAAAAGACAAGGATGCCCTAAGACTGGCCAGAGCAAATCTAGTAGAAGTATAAAGGAGGCCAAGAGGATGTATGGATGTAAAATTCAAGGACACTTCTCTGACCAAAGGGACACTAGATGTCTCTGGCAAGTTATTCAAGCTATAACCAACTATAGGCCTGCATCCTCCCACATGTGATAATAACACGGAATTTCTGAACAAACTAAGCAACTACTTTAGCATATTTGATATGGGCAACAACACTGTGCCAAATAAGCTCCCTGTTGAATAGGGTGACGAGGTGGTATGTCTAAGAACATCTGATGTTCTGAAGACCCTGAGGCAAGTAAACCCAAGAAAAGCACCTTGTCCTGACAATATTATGGGAAAAGTTCTAAGAATGTGATACCCAATTGTCCACTGTACTAACAGATATATTCAGCACAGCCCTGCAACTATCCATTTAACCTAGTTGCTTTATAAATACAACAATCATTCCCTAAACCCAAAAAATCACAACCGTCAAGCTTAAATGATTACCGACCAGTTGCTCTTACAACAACAGCAATGAAGTGTTTTGAGCGGTTGATCAAGAGCCATATCTCTTCAAGCCTACTTGCAACACTGGATACATTATAGTTTATGTATTGATCTAACCGCTGCATGGCTGATACAATAACTATAGTACTTCATAAATCCATGGCA
>NC_056737.1:1765505699-1765643199 GCF_019279795.1 Protopterus annectens
AAATAGTGTTTTATTGATATTACTCTTTATAATTAATGACAATAATCAATTTCAGTATATTTGATTTTGCTATCATGTTTACTATGCATTATGTCTGGAGCTTTTCTCCATTTGCCTCTGCTTTAAATGGGACTTTCTAGGTAAACAAATACAAACAAACAAATGCATAAATGTTTAAAATGCACAAACTAACATTCTGTGCAACATGCATAAATAAATATTTGGAAAATAACTCATCTTCCTCTTAGAACAAGATTATGCTTCTCCATACCTTCTTCTACCACTAGGTTAATTATTTCCAACACAAATCAATATTGAAATGTTTGCTGGTCTCCTTTTTAGTAACAGTCCACTGCCAAATTGCCTGAGGTATCTTTATGTCTTTGTGGAGTTCTAGGTATTGCCAGGCTCAGTATTTGTTATCTTCACTGGCACTTTACAAAGACAAACACTTTGTTCTTCAGAACAATTGGCAATTTAAAATCAAGTCACGCTGGAGGATTAGAAGTACCAAAGGCCATGCCATTCAAATAGCAGATACTTTTGACATTCAGGTACATGGGTACCCAGAAATTAATGGTTGTTTAATATATTCAAGTTCTCCACTGATTAGAATAATTAAGAGGCATTTCTGTTCCAGAATTAATGGACACAGACATAGTGGGGAACCAAAATCACAACTGCTTCAAAATACCAGGAAATAAGCTCAGATGATAGAGTGATTATGTTATTCAAAAGTCTTTCCCTTCTGATGCATGACACAGATGCCTTCTACTCTGTTATAGCTGCCACATAAGAATTGATCAAGAAATGTGAAGAAAAAATAGAAGAAATTGCAAACAAGGCAATGCAAAAGAACAAATTAATTGCTAGGGATCTAGAGCAGATTACTGAACATAAAAATGTCAAGTTTGTGAGGATAAAATAGATGAGCTGGAAAACACGTTGAGATACTCTAATGTGTGAATAATAGGGCTTCCCAAGTTGATTCCCACACATGGACTTAATGACTGTAAGCAAGAAGCTGTAAAAGAAGACGTGCTTACTGACATGTCTTCTTTTTATGACTGTACACATTCTAGACTTGATAAGAAAACTGCCAATGCAGTACTTGCGAGAGTTGTTAATGGAGGTCAAATACTGCTCTGTCAAAGAGTGGCTAATTCCACTTAAGCAGATGCCACAGCAGGTTACATTGGCAAAAAGGTAAAAACAAACAAGATGAAGACTACTTCCTCCTTCTATTTATAAAAGAAGAAAAAAGATGGATTTTTTAAGGTGTCAGTTTATGCTCTTTGGGTGGGCAACTTTAGTCATTTAATCGCCATCTCTTTTGGCTTACAAGGAAGGATACACATGGTCTTTTCCTGTTAAACGGAATGCTTGGCATTTCCTGAGCAGTGAATAATATCAAAGAATGAACATTGTTGAGGAGGAAAAGAACATATTATATATTATAAGGAATGGCGGGGAAATCCTCCAAAAGTAAGTAACAGAAGGATCTCTCTAGTGCAAACCAGGGGGAAAAACAAGGTTACATGAGAATATACAACAATCTACTTATCTGAAGGAACTGCAGTGGAAACAAGAGGAGTGCCATTTGTGGTAGGAGGAAGAAAGAAAGAAGATAAAAAAGTTTCAATCAGTTAAAGAAGAAGGAGAAGGAGAGGAGAGGAAGCAAGCTATCCTTGGTGGTAGTAGCAGGGGAACAAAGGAAAGATCAGACACAGAGTACAAATTTACAGTCAAGGGATGCAGAAGTCCAAGTATCCCGATTATCAGGAAGAATACTGCAAGTGTGAGATGGATCCACAGACAGCAGACCATAGACATTCACCCCAAAAATTAGACTTCTTAAATACTCTTAAAAAGAGCACATATTCTCAAAATAATGGGAAGAACCGAGTTTATATATATATGCCCTTTTGCAAGGCATTGTCGTATGCTACCTTCAATTATTACTTGAGCATGACAATATATATCATGGACAAATGAGTTAGCAGTTAAACAAAGCAGCATTGTTCTCATCAGAATGAAATACATTTACTTTAGTTTTACACACAGGCATGTGGAATGGAAGACACTAGACAAGAAACTTAAATTCAACAAAATGCCTTTTGAAACGTGTCTAACTTTCCTTTTCTGTGGAATTAAGATATGTGGTCAGCAATGAACTTTGGCAGCATGAGATACAATACATAAACATGAAGGTATAACTCTCAATCTTTATATATGGTATAAAGTAATAATGTTTATTATTCTGATAAGTATTATATGTTTTTAGGACAGGTCTGCTGTTTGCTAATGTTGTTATTCATTTATAGTGAAGAGCAAGAATGACAACCATTGGTGAGAGGGGAGGATACGGGTTTTGCATTTGTTTTAAATTAAAGAGCTCAACTGACAGTAAGCAATTTTCCATCTTGCTCTAATGGCAAATGGCAAATCTTAGTGACTAAAGATCAGAACTGTTTTTAGGGACTGGGGGAGGGATAGAGGAAAAGATTACCAAAAAAAAAAAAATACTGAAAAGAAACAGCAATAATCAAAACCCTGACATGGATGGAAGCTCAGTATCCAGAGTCATAAAATGGAATCTAGGGAAATGCTCATATCCAGTTAAATAGGGGGGAAAAATAATCTTTCAAACCTAAAGACAGAAAAAGGCCAGATGATATTATTCCAAAAGATGAAATTAAAAGTTATGTATGTCTGTTAATGCAAAAATAAGGAATACCAATATGTTTTTACATGTTTACAGATCACAGGCCAGGAAGAGACAAAACAGGATTTTAATCAAATTTATCTCAATAGCAAAGTAATGTCTTTCGGCTTTTCCCGGTTAGGGGTCATCACAGGGGAACTCCCTTCCGCTAATGATTGGCAGTGGATTTTTACAGTGCCGAGTTGCCAGCCTGACACCCAACCTTCAAGGAAGGCACACCCATTCATGCACACACCTACTTGCATGTCATTAGACGTCACTCAACTGCGGGGAGGACATGCAGACTCCACACAGAAGGCGCTCCAGCCGAGAATCGAACGGGAGAACCTCTTGCTGTCAGGCAATAATGCAGCATATTAACATTCAAAAAAAGAACAATCATAAACACATAGACACATGAACACATATACACACACACACATGTGCACACACACACACATGCACGCACACACACACACACACACACACACACACACACACACACACACAAAACTATTTGCAATAGTGTCTATATCAAAACAATTAGGCCTTATGATTCAAAGAAAGAGCTTAAAGTTATTAAGTAACATAACTATTGTAAAAATTGTACTTCAATATTTTTCTAACAACACATTTAATTTTAGCCAATTATTATATCCAGTAGTCGTATTTGTGCATCTTAATAGCAGTCAATTCATTCAGACGTGCTTGCAATGTTTATAAATTCCATAAGTGAGGGAGTAGTTTCATTTTTCCAGTTCTTTGTAATAACTTCTCTAGTAATGGTTACACGACTCCAGAGAAGAGGATATTGTATTTTTGAACACTTCCAGGAATTATAACTTCATATAAAATGAATGATTTAAGTAAATTATTTTTTTTCTCTACAGTGGGGTGGCCACAGTGGTGCAGCGGTTAGCATTGTCACCTCACAGCAAGAAGTTCTTTGGTTCGATCCTAGGCTGGGGTGCCTTCTGTGCAGAGTCTGCATGTCCTCCCTGTGGTCACGTGGGTTTTCTCCGGGTGCTCTGGTTTCCTCCCACATCCCAAAGACATGCTATAGGTGGATTGAACACTCTAAATTGGCCCTAGGTGTGAGTGCGTGTGTGTGTGTTCCTTCTGTGGAAGGTTGGGCACTGGGCTGGCAACTCAACACCATAAAACTCCACTGCCAATAATGAGCGGACAGGTGATCTGCTGTGGCGACCCCTAACCGGGAAAAAGCCAGAAGAAGAAGATTTTTTTTTTCTCTACAGAGCTTTGAAAAAGCCATTGCTATCTTTCCAAAAAGGTTGCAATATTTCACCGACAAAACACATGTCGTCAGTCAACTTTTAGAGTAGATTTAGAGTAGATTTATATCTCCAACATCTAACATCTTTTTTATATACACATTCTAATTGATGAGGAATAATGAAGGTTCTGTATAAAACATTACACAAAAATAATTTCTAATATAAAGTCATCTGTTATCATCGCAAAACAGTATTGATTTTTTTAATAAAATTCCAGGCATTTGTAGTAAACTAGTTAAATAGAACACAAGTGGAATGTGGATAATATGGACAGTGGCAATTAAGGAGAAAAAAAAGAAAACCGTGATATTGCAGTTTTTATGCACCCATTGAGGATGGCACACTTTTTTTTTATAATTTCTCCCAAGTATGGAAAGAACTAGTGTATTAACAATGTTGGCAAACATTAGGAGGAAACATTGCTATGAAAATAGAAAATACTTTAGGTAGACTATTTGTATGGAAAGAATATAAATAAAACAAATATGAATAAATAAATAACTATCAAGCCAAGACCAGATGATTTCTAATGCAGAAACTGGACAAGGAAAAGTTGGTGAATCTCTGGAGACACCTACATGGAATCCAAATAGGTTACACTTTTTTTTCTAGAAATCAGGTTCTGTAAAGAAACCATTTAGGTTATTTTGATAACATAGAATGATCATAATAATGTAAAATAAACCACAATTCAGGTCAAACATATCTTAGAGCATGTATAAATTACAAACACCATCACAATATCAAGAGAAGGCTCTTAGTAAAGGAATTAGATCTTGAAACACTGAAGATGCACAGATGTGGAACTAGGTATTGAAGGCAATCCAACTTCAAACCCAATAATGACTAGAACACCAAGTTCCACATACAGGTGGAACTTCTGCCACATGATTGCTTCAACTTGCCAGTATACAATGACATTTAATTTAGCAAGGTGAACCCAGTTTCCCTTTCGGAATTGGGCATATAGCTCCACAAGAGCCCATTAGCATGTCTGATTCTAAACTGGCAGAACCCTATATTTTGTACTCAGTCATAGAGTAACAGGCTCACTTCGGAATGTTCTCCATGCCCATTCCTTTCTGGAATCCATGCCATAGTTTAGTCAATATGAATGTTATTTAGTGTAAAACATTTAATTGCTTGAATGTTTCCTGCGGACTCTGCTTGTCAATCTCAATTCACCACTTCCTTTCCCTACTGGAAAAATAACTGATTTTTTGTAGGTCTTTGTCCCTACTGTCGGGCATCAGCCCCCTCCCAGTCAATTGGCCCACATGCAATGTACACATTCATTCACATGAACAAATGCTCACACACACACACACATTTTTGAATTATACTATTTATTTTTACTCTGTGACACTCCATGATACTAGTGACATTTGCACTATAACTTGGCTATCTTATTGCCATAATTGTGATGGAAAAAGAAAGATCTGTTAGGATCTACCGGCTTATGAATGGAGGCATGTGGCAGTGAACATTTCATTAAGGAATATTTAGAATGAAAAATGAGGTCTCAAGTACATTTGAAAAAAATATTTTTTTCCCAGTGGGAGGCAAATTATCCATTCCCTTCCTAAGGTGGAGTGTTTCCTTTTTGGGGGGAGGGTGTTTCTAAACTGCCATCAGGCTTCTCACAATTTGATCAACCTATTTGTGCCACCTTACCCATGCTGATCATGCATAAATGTAATTCAGACTGCCATCAGGGTTTTCTAGTAATGATTTACATCACCACAGCAAGGTGAGTACATGCGCACTAGCGCGCGTGTTTGTGTGTGTGTGTGTGTGTGTGTGTGTGTGTGTGTGTGTGTGTGTGTGTGTGTGTGTGTGTGTGTGTGCGCGTGTGTGTGTGTGTGTGTGTACAGACTTTCATCTGCTTCCTCCACTACCACCACCTCAAGTCAATAACCTGACAATTAGAGAGAAACTACATTCTAGCTATACTAACACCTCTTTATGGAACAAGGACAGTTCATTACAGTTTATAAAAAAAACAGATAATGTGTCTGTTTGTGTGTGTTTGTATGTGCATGCATGTACATGTAGACATGTATGCATGTGTGAAAAATGTAATTGGACAGATATCTAAAGGAGTAACATGAACCCCCAATTTAAAATATAATTGTTTTACTGAGAGCTTTGTTTATCTGGATTGATGGAACCCAAGTTCTGCCTTTTATGTTGGCAAAATGAAGAATGCGTTCAACAAAAGAATCTGCCAACATCGGTATAGTATTAGCAGGCATGACAAGAAGACCGCACTAGCCAGGCATGCTTCAGTTTGTACAGGGTCTTGTAAATTTAAGTTTATGGTGGTTGAACAAGTTATTCTGCAATGTATTCAGGTAACTGGCAGAATCAATTACTTCACAGAGATACGTTTTGTCAGCTCCGACTTGATGCTACAAATTTTCCAGGTCTCAATAAGAATATATCCATTTTTAGTGAACTAAACGTATGGGCTGCCAAACTGTGATTCATGTTTTTTATGAGCTGCCTTTGCTTGTTTGTGACTGGTATGTATTACATTGTCATGTATTTTTAAAATTGTTGATGCACTTTTCAGCTAATTCGATTTCTGATTGGTGTTTGGTGGGGGAAAATCCTTTGTACTACACTTTTTAAAAGTGAAGCAACTTCATTTTATTCATGTTTCTGGAGAAGTCTGCATGATGCCCCTGCACTGGCCTAATAATCAAGGAGCCTCAATCCTCACCACTGGCAACAGTGAGGGATATATGCAATGGGAGGATTATAAGTACACACAAGTAAAGTACAATTTCCCTTAAGAACACACAGAGATCGCAGTCAGTCTGGGCTGGTTTCTCTGTCGTTCTTCAGATCCCCAATAAGACTCCCACTGGCACAGCTATAGGGTTAATATCTCATCTGAGGGCCCAAGCCAAGACCTCCATCACCTTCTCTGTCCAACCAGTGCTTTGTGTCCCTGCCAAAGTAGCTGACACACACACACACTTTGAGATTTGATTAATATACAAACACACACACACACACACACACACACACACACCTGGGAAAGGTTGGCACAGGTTTACTAGCTATGCCTCCTTTTGCCCAGACTATAAGGTAGTTTCCACTGCCATCAACCCCTTCTTATCAGCTAATATAAGACCCTTACAAAGGGTGTCCAATCCTACTGTGTAATGTTACTTTTATCCAAATGGTAGTTTTGATCAAGAGCAAGGCTATTTAGGAGTGGCCTGTATAGTGTCACCATATACATATGCAAGTACTCTAAGAGCTTAAACATGTCTCACAAATATCAGCCACAAAGATGGGTTTAAATATATTCAATAATAAATAATAAAATATCAAGACAATACTCAGAAAACAAACACAGTTACATCAGAGTTCAAAATCACAGGAAATATTTTAAAACAACATTGCAGGACAGCCTCAAATAATTACAGAAAACATCTAAACTAATCTTTACTATATTCCTATCTATATCTAATCTAAAAGAGATACTATGCCCTAAGTCTTACTTACAAGCAAGTGTAGATGTGATGGTGAGTTGATGTTTCCAGGTCAAAGACAAAATATAAAATGCACAGTCTATCTCTGTGAGAGTTTTTAAATCAATATCACAATTTACTGCTGTGTTAGCCTGGATGACTTCACTTTCTGTCCCCTGACTTCAGTTCCCAGGCTAAACAGAAGCGTAACAGAATTTTAACATCTCTGTGTTAAAAATACATATCTCTCAGAGGAAGTCATAAAGCAATAAAACACTTTACATTTTAAACCTAGTAATTACTTTACTTACAAGACAATAGAAACACTTCTTGCTCTAGATATTCTGTCTGCTATTCAACTGAAACTGAGAGATAACATATTTTGTTTATGGCCCAGCTATAATTAACTTAACCTCAACTATTCTTAAGTTTTGCAGGTTAATATTCTGTTCCAGCAGGGTATTCTGTGGTTACATTTTTGAAACTCAGTACATAACATACAGTTCTGTATAAATCATATCAATATTCACAAATAACAGAATTATTTACAAAATTCCAGATAGCCGGGCTGGCAGTGTAAGAGTCTGTTAAGACAAAAGTGCTTAACTGTGATTTATTTGACATTAAATTGGTTCCTGAGCCTTGGCTACCTGGTTGGTTTCTTTCTCTTCTTTTGTTTTCTGTGTGTGTGTGTGTGTGTGTGTGTGTGTGTGTGTGTGTGTGTGTGTGTGTGTGTGTGTGTGTGCATGTGTGTGTGTGTGTGTGTGCGTGTACATGTGTGTGGCGTGTGTGTGTGTGTGTGTGTGTGTGTGTGTGTGTGTGTGTGTGTGTGTGTGTGTGTGTGTGTTGTGTATATGTATGTGTATCTGTATGAGTACACACTTTCATCTGCTTCCTCCACTGTCACCACCCCCAGTCAACAGCCTGACAATTATAGAGAAGCCACATTCTGTACCAACTATGCTACCACCTTTTCATTGAACAAGGATAGTTCATTACAGTTTATAAAAATAACAGATAATATGTCTATTTGTGTGTGTGTGTGTGTGTGTGTGTGTGTGTGTGTGTGTGTGTGTGTGTGTGTGTGTGTGTGTGTGTATGTGTGTGTGTGTGCATGCATGTACATGCAGACATATGCACTTATGAAAAATCGTGACAGATATCTAAAGGACTGAGTATAGTGTAACACACTACACCAAGCAGTTACTCATCACCAGAGCCCAAAAGCTAGGGCTCCACCAGTATGTATTCAGTAAATGCTAGTGGGACTGCCAGATCCCTACATCCAATTCCAAAAGGGGAATCAGGCTCACTATCTATACAAAATTATTTCAATATTGTGCATTGATGAGGTTTGCTAATGTACAAGGATGAATTAACAGAGAATTCACTTGAACTCAATGGGATGTTTTGGCATAGTGACAGTTTCACCTGTGTGTGGGGCTTGGTACTAGTGGCTTTACTTGGTGGAAAACCAGATTGCCTGCAGTGCCAAGTTACATATACCAACGGGATGTACTGTAGGCTTTGTGACCAGTTTGTTAAAAATAGATTTATTTCATGTCTGCATCATGGTGTAGGGGGATAAAACTCTAACTATGTTCTAGGTAAGCCAGGTTTGATTAATGGCTTAGGGGTCTGAGGATCGTCCAATGGAAAATAAGTTTGTTTATTCTGGGGAGAGGCATGCACATGTGTGGATTTTACAAGTACTCTTCAGCTGAGGCTGTGGATGACAGGGGTCATTATCATTGGGGAGGCAGGACACTGGCTATGTAGCAATGTAAACAATGTGATATGCCAGCATGCTCATTGTGCATCTGTTCTGAGACAGTACTTGTGTGCATGGGGGGTGGGAACTTAATGCACAACAATTTGATAATCCTTGATAACATATATGTTACTGTTCTGAGGTGTCTCAGTTTCCTCAAGGAACTTGAGCCTAGGTTGAAGAAAGTCTGGGAGAGGCTTATCAGGAACAACAGACCCAGTAAATGAGGAGAGGCACTTGCCTCAGCAAATAGTCAGCTGAGATGGACCCTAAAAATAAATAAATTAAATAGATGGATTGATTGTCTGTGGTCCAGCATGCTTATCCTGGATGAAGACAAGGCAGGCATGGAAGCTGTGCTGGCTGTCATGCCAGTATTTATCAATCTGGCCTACAAACTGAAGCTCCTGCACTAGATGGTCTCATGGCTGTGCATCTCCACCTTTATATCAGACCTAGTATTGCTGCCAGGCTCCCTGATGTCAATGCCTGGTCTGATGTACAGGAGAAGCTGTTGTACCAGGGAACATTGACCAGCCTCAGTGGCCTCAACAAGTCGTCAAATAAGTCAAGCTACATTCATAATAAGTAACAAGATGCATACACATGGCATATTATTGAATTTCATTATGGTTTATTATCAAAATGTAGTACAGCACTTATGAGAAACTGGGATGGCAGAATACGTGTTTTCCAGTTTCCGTAATGCCGATCCAGAAATGTTTGACTCCTCATTAGTGAACGGTTGTGTACATTTGCTAATGTGGGATTGATGTTCTGATAACAGATCACACTACAGTGGGGATCAGGAAATGTATCCTTTTCCTCACTGTAGTGCAATCTCAGAGTTGGAATTTACGTATAATATGCTGGGGGTGTGGAGGATAAAGCCTTCCACATGTGGGGGGGAATGCAGTGGTACTTGGCCCCCTGCAAAAATCTTACTGCTAACACAAAACTTCCACACTGGAACTTCCGGTGTTCGAATGTCAATTCCATGGTTATCTTTTCTGACATTTTGGTAATTCTGTATTGCCAGATCAGACAACGAATTTCAGCAAAAATGGAAAATTATTTTGATTTTCCAGATTCTGGTACTAAACTATTCATTATATGTTCCTGGTGCTCTTAGCAAGGACAGAGTGGATTTCTCAGCTTGAAGAAATGAGAATATGATGGAGGTTGCTGTCCACTAGTTTATCCATTTGTCATGGAAATGTGCCCAGTTGTGGCATTTATTTAGTAATGTGTTTCTGTAAGGTGCGATACTGCTCAGGCTGTAGTGTATTGAGGGGTTAGAGTCTGAGCATGCACAACAGGGACAGGTCATTACAGTTTAACAAAAAACAAATGCATTTTTCTTTGCTGGTTTTCATTAATTCCAGTGCAGCATTAGGCTGTGACACCTGCATAGCATAACTAAATTAACAGACTTCAAAAGAAATGAGAAAAAAACACAAAAAAATGCTGCCCAGTTTTTCATGAACTATGGTTTTGCACGTTTGTCCTACATTCTTTCATATTTTTTTATATAAGACAGACTGGGAGTGAAGGAGATTAGTGCATGTTTGACAGTAAAGTTGCAGCTTTTTTTATTGTTTTCATTTGTGCTAAGTTTGGAAGCAGTCTCACATTCCTGCACTCTTCATGGTACTCTGATCCACTTACAGTGAGCATTCACAGTACAAATCAACAAAACCATGGAGACAGAAATGCAGTCACATGCACTTACTCTCAGCTTATATTTAGCAGCATATAAAATGTTAGAAATGAAGTCTTCCATAAACAAAACATCAAATGGGTTATAATGTATCTGCTGTACCACTTACGAACTTGACTGAGGACAGAGATGGCAGTTAAGATGCACCCTACTAAAACAACAGACATACATCATTAAATGAAGGCCAGCTGCAGTGCTTTCTGAGCAAGTTTTACATAATGCCCTACTAAATAATACACAGCAATGTCTCCTGTGCCACACTGCTTATCATATCTGAGCTAGAGAGCAGTAACTTAACACCACATGAGTGAAGCTAAAACTCAACAATGTAAAAAAGATGTGTATGTTCCCTAGAGGCTGGAGGAAGAGAACAGAGATTCTATCCATTTATGTAATATGACAGCTTGCATAATAACATTATTGACTTAAATAGATGATAAAAAGCTGAGGGAACAGTATTTAAATCATTAACGACTGAAATCTTTGTACAGAAGACGCTGAATGGAATATCTAGAAATACATATTGTAAATGATCTCTCACTAGGCCTGGGGCTTACTGCAAAGTTTAGCTCACTCTTTGCATTATTACAGTTGCCCACAAGAGTGCAGAAGGGCTTTGGATATTGTCACCAATGGAAGCCACTGCTCTCTGCCCTAATGCTCTTATTCTGAAATGCATGTGGCATCTTCATTAACTGTTTAAGGCTAGCAAATGTAACATTGCAAGTATAATTTTTCAAATAACAGAAACGGGTACATTCTGTGAAAATAAAACACTGTCAAGGAAGTATGCATGTTCTTCGTGTTTCACTGTTGCAGTCATCACATTTGGGTTATCTGCTTGCAGTTGCCCTCAATCGGCCTGATTATCAAAGTCTTGGGTCCTGCGTCGGTTGCTGTCTCATCTTCCATGACATCAGGTAATCAGGGGTATAAAGCATGCAGCCGACTACATTACATCAGTCTTTCTTGCCGTGTGCCCAAAGCAGAAGCAGTTCGCAAGTGCTGGTCAGCCGACTCCTGAAATTTTCGTTTTCGAGTTTCAGAACTGAAGTCTTCAACTAAAGCTAAGTACCCCATTGGGGAAACCTTTTCTTGCTCTAAACTGATGTCAGTAAAAGTCAATAATTGTATTTCTTGAGGAAAGCAAATACCTCAAAGATTTTCATTCGTACTGTATTCCTTGCCTAGGCCCTGACCATGACGTACCTCGCTGTCGATTTTGTACTTATTTAAACAACAAACTATTCATTGTCAGTATATTTACGCTTCTAAATATTTTGGTATTCTGTTCAATTACCCAGATATGGCTTCGGTAAGCCACCCAACTACCGACATTCAGAAAAACCACAAAGATAAAGACAGAGACAGGCCACCTAGGTCCACAGCTGCCGACGATGCTTCTCTTAAGCTAGTTGCCAGTTCGGCAGTACTCAGTGAGGCACTTTTGCAGCCCCTGATACCCGCTACTTCAGATTCGCAGGCCTCTACTGAGACCCATTCGGAGTCTGGTATGCAGCAAGATGCTTCAACTGTGGAACCTGTGGATGTCTCTACCTTGGATGGGTTAGGAGCCACTGTGCAGGCACTGGCTTCTGAGGGTGTATTCAGGCCTACTGACTTGCATATTAAACCAACGCTATCTTCTTCTTCAAAGCCTAAAACTCAATCCATGCCTAGAAAACTGATACCCAGACCACATGGGCAGGCCTCTATGCCTAAAAAAATGATATGAATGGCTGAAGACCTTATTGCTTTAATCAGGGGAAGCCAATCTTCCCCCTCTAAGAGACCTAGGACTAAATTTGCTTATAATTCTTCTGATCAGGATTCTGAAATTTCTGTTTTCTCTGATGACCAGGATTTACCCTTATCTACCTATGAGGATTCTGATGCAGAGGACTCTATTCCCTCTGCTTCCCCTCCAGAGGATTTCTCTTTTGGAGAAACCTTGCATACTCTTAGGGAGCATTTTCACTGGGAAAGCCAGGATTACTCTGATTCTAAAAAGAGGCTTAGGGATTTCTTACTCCTACCCCAACACAGGCCTTTAGCTATCCCCCCTGTACTGGACATTGTTGATGATGCATTTTCGGAATCTAGCTTGGCCCCTGACTCCTTACCTCCTGCTCCCAGAAAACCATATAGATATCACAGGGTTCCTGACTCTCACAAGTTCCTCTTTAAAAATCCTACTGCGGATCCTGAGACCATTTCACAGGGACCCAAGGGCATTAAGGCTACTACTGCCAAAAATCCTACCCCCTCTGATAGAGATTCCAGGGCGCTGGATAAATGGGGTAAGAAGGTATACACTTCCACAACCTTGGCCATTAGGGCCTTAAACTGCCAGTTTCATATGTTAAAGTATCAGCAGCATATTATTGGATTGTTTAAACAGAAAATGATGTTGATTCCTGATTGTGCTGAAAATAAGGATTTACAGGATTTAATGCATTCTGCTGAACAAGTTGGAAAACATACTTTGCAATGTGGTTTTGATTCACTAGAGGCATCTTGCAGGGCTGCTGTCACTGGGTCTGTACTTAGAAGGCATGCTTGGCTTAAGGAACAATCTTTGCCAGATCATGTTAAAGCTGGATGCTCCCTTAAACCAGGACCGCCTGTTTGGCAACAAAGCAGAAGAAGCTTTTAAAAAGATGGAGGAAAAAGCTAAAGCTATGCAAACTGTTAAATAGTTCCTGCAAGTACAGCCTCCAAGATTTAGTAGGCAGTGGCCCTCTAAGAATTGGTCCTTTCCTGCCTCTTACAGGCCTTCTCAGTCCAAACCCAGAACCAGCAGAACACCCAGACTTCAGTCCCACGGTATGCACAGGACTAAGCAGTGGGGGGCTCCCACTTCCAAAGCAGGGAGAAGTAAGATCCTCCTCATGGTAAACTGTCTCAATGACTTAACTTTAAAATGTCCAAGCCCTTCTCAACTGACTGCTCCTTTAGGGGGAAAGACTGCTCTGCAGGCAAAAAACTGGGAACTCATTACCCAGGACAAATGGGTTTTAAATATAGCTTCCCAAGGATACAGATTCCACTTCCACACTTTACCAACCCCAAATGGTTGGCCAGATCTACCCCCAAATCAGTGGGCAGAGGCTCAAAAGCAAGTTCTCTCTCTCTTAAGTATAAGGGCCATTCAAACTGCCCCAGAAGAGGAAAGGGGACATTTCTACTCAAGACTTTTCCTGATGCCCAGAAAAGATAACTCCTGGCATCCTCTCCTGGATCTCTCTATCCTAAACACTTTTTTGGTGATTACAAAATTCAAGATGCTAACTCTTCACCAGTTGCTTCTTGTGCTAGGCAAGGATGCCTGGCTGGCAACACTGGACTTAAAGGAAGCCTACCTGCACATTCCAATCAGGAAATCTTGCAGAAGATACCTACGCTTCAAAGCAGGCTACATGAACTATCAGTTCTCTGCACTGCCCTTTGACTTATCTACTGTGCCCAGGATATTCACAAAGTGTCTAGCTCCAGTCATTGCATTTTTCAGGCAAAGAAATATTCAAATATACCCATACCTGGATGATTGTCTAATTCAGGCAGAAAGCCAGGACATACTTCTGAAACATCTGACGTTTGTACAAAAGGTGTTAACTTTTCTGGGGTACACCATAAACGAAAATAAATCACATCTTGTACCCTGCCAACAAATTGTATTCCTGGGAGCAAGCTTGAACACAACTAACCAGATGGCTTTCCTCACACCAGAAAAACAAGTTCATTTGACAGCTTACTTCAAACTAATGGCCACAAAGACCCTGCTATCTGCAAGACAAATACTGCAAGCCTTGGGGTTCATGGCCTCTTACATTTTCCTAATTCCATATGAGGAAACTACAATGGTATCTAAAAAGCCTATGGTGTCAACATTCTCAGGATCTAGAAGCAATGATTCCTATCAAACCTTGCCTACAGTTAGAGTTCCTTTGCTGGGCAGAGGTCTGCCACCAAAACAAGGGACTGCCATTCACTCTACCCCCTGCCACCCAAACCCTAACAACAGATGCATCAGACTATGAATGGGGGGCTCACTTGGCAGGGAAGTGCATTCAGGACAAATGGAACCCAAGTCAAATGCACCTGCATATCAATCAAAAAGACTTGTTAGCTGTACAAAATGCTCTGACAGCCTTCAAGGACCACATTCTTCCAGGACAATTAATGGTAAAGACAGGTAATACCACTGTTATGTGGTACATAAACAAGCAGGGGGGAAACCATTCATACCCTCTCTGTAAACTAGCCATGGCTCTGTGGAACACAGCTTTGAGCTACCAAGTGCACCTACAGGCTCAATTCCTGCTAGGAAAGCTAAATACACTGGCAGACAAACTAATCAGAAATCTCATGAACCCACATGAGTGGAAACTGGAACCAAAGACATTCAACATGTTGATAAACAAATGGGAGTGCCCAGACATAGACCTGTTTGCCTCCTCCCAGGACTACCAATTGGACAAATTCTGCACAAGGACTCCCCACAAACAAGCTTGGAAAGTGGATTCCCTGTTTTCCACCTGGGAAAATCTATCAGTTTATGCCTTTCCTCTTCTGCCTCTCCTCTCCAAGGTACTACTAAAGATCAAACAGGACAAACCAAGGATGATACTGATTGCACCAGACTGGCCAGGCCAACACTGGTACACACTCCTGTGCAGTGTGTCACTCCTGGTACCATGGCACCTGCCTCAGACCCCTGCCTTGCTGTCCAGCAGGAGGGCCAGATTCTGCACCCTCAGCTTCAAACCCTGAATCTGGCAGCCTGACTAATTACCTGATCTCTCCATTACCATCCCTCAGTAAACAAGTGTTGAATGTCATTCTGGAGGCAAGGATGCCTAGTACTAGAAAATCTTATGCTGAAAAATGGAAAAGATTCTGTTCCTGGAACCAAACTCAGGGGATGAGCACAACAGCACCCAATTTACCTCAGCTTATTCAATACTTAACTGAGATGCTTCACAAGAGCCTTTCCTTTTTCCTCCATCAAAAATCACGCCTCAGCCATTTCAGCTCATTACAACACAGAACCACCTCTCTTCTCTCATCCACTGCTCAAGCAGTTCCTCAGAGAGACCAGAAACTTAAGACCACCCAGGAGAGCCCCAACTCCAGCCGGGGACCTTAAATTTATATTGGAAAAACTCACTCTACCTCCTTTTGAGCCAGCTGCAAGTGCAGAGTTGAAATTCCTTTCTGGGAAAACAGCCTTCCTTTTAGCCATCGCTTCAGCAAGAAGGGTGTCTGAATTACAGGCCCTTATGGCAGTAGAGCCTTTCATCATCTTTCATGAGGACAGGGTGTCCCTCAGGACCAATCCCTCCTTTGTGCCCAAGGTAGTATCCAGTGTGGCTCTTAATCAGTCCATTCATTTGCCAACCTTCTTTTCTAATCCACAGAACAAAGAGGAACGTATACTGCTCTCCTTAGATGTTGACAGACAACTTAGATTTTATTTGGACAGGACTAAACCTCTCAGGAAATCTGAACAGCTTCTGGTGGCACTTGCTGAAGGGACAGAGGGGAAGGCCATTTCAAAGCAAACCATTTCTAAATGGATAGGCCATTGCATTAATTTCTGCTATAAGCACCATAGAAAACCTATCCCACAGGGGATAAGATAAGACCACATTTAACCAGGGCTGCATCTACCTCTACAGCCTTTCATAGAGGTGTCCTTACCAGGGACATCCTAGAAGCTGCTACCTGGAGTTCTGTACATACTTTCACCAAGTATTACCATTTGACAATTTTGTCTAAATCCAGAGCTGGCTTTGCCACTGCAGTCTTGCAGGGCCTTATAGATGGTCCTAATGCTATCTAATTTCCTCCTCCCATCCTTAGCTTTGGGAATCTTCCCAAATGTGATGACTGCAACAGTGAAACATGAAGAACATAGTACAGTTGTGTACACTTACCATAACTGTAGATGTTCGAGTGTATTCACTGTTGCAGTCCTGGTTACCCTCTCTCCAGCCCCCTGACTTTTTTTGGCTACACCTCTATTCAAAAATATGCTTAAAGCTTTTTGGTGTATTTGCTTTTTTTTGGAGGTATAACCTTGTATATATATTTAATTGCTGCTCATTAGGGAGGCACCTGACATCTGGGGGAAAGAAAAACTGATGTAATGGCCTCGGCTGCATGCTTTATACCCCTGACTACCTGATATCATGGAAGATGAGACTTTGATAATCAGGCCAACTGAGGGCTACAGCAAGCAGATAACGCAAATGTGATGACTGCAACAGTGAATACACTCGAACATCTACATTTATGGTAAGTGTACACAACTGTACTTTACTTGCCCATATGAATTGTATCTAAAGAATGTCTAAGGTTTGTATTCATAGAAGTCACCACAGGTTCATAGGCACTTACTAAGCTATTGATCTTAATGTTTATTGATCACATTCTGTGGCAAATTTAAGATACACACCTTTTTAGTTGGGTATAACTCCTTTTTATATTCAGTGTCAAATTATGCAGTTCTTAATCAAAAAGTGTGTTGCCTTTGCATTTTTTTTTTGTCAATAAGAATTGTCTCCTGAAAATTTTCTTGGACTAAAAAATCAATTCCATAACATCATGAAAGCCTAAGCCCACAATGCCTCACTATCTAAATTAGTAGATAGACTACTTTAGTTCCATATTAAATACATGAGAAGGAGTGTAGTACTTCCTAGAAAGACAAGTTGCTGGTGGAACACCTTATCTTGAAAAATAACACACATGATGATGTAGTACTTACACCATAATGTAAATAAAGAAGTTGTTCTTCTGAAGATGTAAGTTATTTTGTTTTGACTTTAATGTATTGCAGCTTATGTAAATCATTATCTAATAACTGGAACCAAGAAAGGAAGAAAGCCACTCACAAAAGCACTAACAAAAAGTTTTAAAAGTTAAGTGCTTTCATCCTATAAGTAAACAGAACTTCTTCAGTATCAATAGATTTGCAAGAGTACCCCTTCCTGGGGATTCAATAAACTCCATGTAGGCCTAGCACAAAGCCTATATTGAGTTTACGTGTTTGCATTGTGAGCAGCAATGCTAATTAAATATGCATGGTCCACACCGCACTTAGATGTAAACAAGTGCAGTTTCCTGGCTGGCAACACCGTGTACAGCAACACAGATACCAGCAGACATTTAAACCTGTTTACCTACAGGCAAAGTAGGTCTGTGAGATTGCATGGAATGCCACAATGATTACCAGGGTTATTAATAAAGCAATGTATATAATTCCAGCACATTACATGAAAGTGGATACAGTGTAGAGCAATGTGGAAACCTGTTTCGGGCATACTTAATAAAAGTTACGTAAATGATCAGTTAGGGTGCATAGACTGTATTGTAAATAAATAGTCAAGCGAAGCATGTGTGTTGAAAAGGGACACGCAGAGGAATTGTTGGAATGAACAGGGGGTAGAGGAGAGGTAAAGCACAATAATGTACAGCAGCTGAGGGCATGTCAATGAAGACAGTTGTAGCATGAACAGAAATCATATATTTTCATGATACAGTATGGCCTGCATGGTTATTGTATATAATGTGACTGTCACACAAGTGACATATCAATGGAGAAGATTCTTTGTGATATAAGCATCCTGAAAAGAACAATGCAGAGGACATATATCAGGTATGGTATATACAATAGGGTTTAGGTGCATATTGTGAAGCTGTGCAAAATGAGTTGCCTGAATATGAATGCAATGTCAGCACAGGTCTCAGACAAGTGGGACACATAGTACCAGGCTAACGGACAACAGTAGACAGAAGCATGCACAATCATGGACAATATCAGAATAATACCACCAGTAATCCCATGTCTTTCACATAATATATGTGATTGTAAGTGATCACAGATGGCTGTGCAAGAACACACTTGTATAATTGTTATGATTTGTCAGCAATCTATATGGGTAAACAAGCACACCTTCCTCAAACTTTAACATCTGCTGGAGGTGTTAGGAATGACACTGTTATACCTGTATTTGAGATTATGAGCAATCCTGGCTAGCTGACAAATGTCCATGGCATATAAATGACACAATCCACACTGTCATGAATGTAATCCATGCCATCAATGTTGTCAAACAGCTATGTATTTACTGTGTGCATCAGAGGAACACCTATCACATGTGCATCTTGTTTAACACCTTGATGGGAGTTCTGCACCATCAACCACTAATATTTATGTAACAAAAGAATACTTAGGTATGGTCGATAAGATATGTGGGAGCTCACTGTGGCAAATGTGGTACACTTGAGTACATCATCTTTGGAAGATGTGTTGTAAGGTACAAGAAAAAGGGTTCATTGTACTCAGTTACTGATGTGATGAGGGCTGAGAACTATTGAACTATAATGTCCTTTTATGTGGCTGTCTCATACATACTCAGGAGTTGTGTTACATACAATGGAGTAGTCACCACTGTATGCATAGTCCGGTGGATTTTCCACACACCATCTACCTGAGTACAGAGGTCACATACTACTTGGTCTGCGCATAGGTGCATGTCGTCTGTATTATAATTAGCCTGTATATTTGATTTTATAATGTAGCTTATCTCCCCATGATGTTTGTTCATCTACTGTGTCTCCATGGCTGTGGCAGCAATCCTTTGTATGTGTTGATACTTTGTATATTACCCAAATACCATACTTGGATTCAGTGATTGCCCACAATCTGCAGTCCTTCACAAAGCTTGTTGGGCAAAGGATATGTAAGTCATTCTTGATGTCTGAGACTTAAATAATAAACAAGAAATGGACTAGCACAGATCCCTGAGGTGCAGAACTGATCACTGTACTCTAGATATATGTAACTTCACACACTTAACATATTTATCTGTCAGTTATGTCATCCAGTGATCTACCCATTTGGTGATATAGATGTGTATGGCCACTTGTGAAAGTTTCTCATTAATACCTGAGTATGGATATGCATTGAATGCTTTGGTCAGGAAAGGTTATGCAGGATGATACTGTTGTCATCATGCATGACCTTGTTGACCTTCTTGAGGACATTGAACAGCTGTAACAGACAACATGTAGCTTGAACAAATAACACATGTGTTTTGCGCACAGTCAGGATATTACCTGTGTCCTTTTAGAAAAGGTCAATGATGACCTGTTGGTCTACCTCAAAGATGAGGAGAGTCAGGATGGAACGGTACATGCATGCATCAGGTGATGCTCCCACCCAAGTCAGAAGGATGCAATTTGATGTACACTCTTCTATGGGAATGTAGTCCATCTGAAGGCTGTGTTGAAATATGGATCCAACTGTGTCTGGTAGGTCCATGATGTGAGTCATGCTATAAGCAACCTGTGATGTTATCAGGGTCCATTGATTCTGTGTTACTAGCTGTACACAGTGCACAGATGAGCTGCCCTCCTTAGACTAGAAACTGAGTAATGTTTGCATTTATAGTTTGGCTGATGGCCAGTGGCAACCAGGTGGGGTAATGTGTGAGACAAACTGTCAGCTAGTGAATTGTCTATTTCCTCTGGTTGGGTATGTCTGGTGGCATCCACATACAGATCTGTGCTTAGTTGTATATTCCAAGTAACATTTCACATTTACTGGAATAAATGATTTGTGAAAAGACCTACAATTACAACCTTGGTCAATCATCACACTCATCACACTGGTAATATGCACATAGTTGTACAACTGTACCAATGTCACATACTTACATCAATTGCACAACACATGCCTATATGCGTTTCATGGGCAAGCTGTATTTGAGCATCCTAATGCCATATCAGGACATATTAGAGATCAGATTTTTTGTGCCTCATGCAGAACACTTCCTGACACAAATGCTAATAGTCATACAATGATGATGCTGATCATGTCAATAATCCTTGGGTAAAGCAACACAACTGCACATACAATGACTTGCACAAGGTTGCAATTGAATCAAAATAATTGATACATTGGCTGTGTATATCACAGCATAACAACATGTGCATGAGAGAATATTTATGTGACCATGTAATCAATATGAATTTATATTTATGGCTCTCACAGAGTATTTAATGATGGTATGTAGACACATGGCCAGAAACAACGAACAAAATCAAATAATCCAATGTCAAAGCCTGGAAGCAGGACCAGCAGCCAGTAGTTGTAGAAAATAGGTTCCTTTATTTTTACGAACTGTCACAGCAAATAAAACAAGCGCTTTCACTTAGGAAATCCTGAGCTTTATCAAGTAATGGCTTTCAATTTAAAAAAGGATTATAAATTCTCATGACAACTACTTAAAGCATTTAATTATATTTTAATTGTCAATAGAACTATTGTGATATCTTATCTGTATGTTGAGCACGATTTTAATATTTTAAACAACCAGAATTATTATGATGTCTCACTTTTAAATCACGACAAGTTTTTATATTTTAGAATGCAGTGGTACTTTAAATATCAATTAGTAAAAAGGGTTGGGTATTTTAGGCATGGCTGCAAAGTATATAAGATCCTTTTCACATTATGTCTAATTTGGTATCATTATTTAAACTGTAGATGTTTTCGTATTATTTTTGAATATTGTAAAATTATTGTTCTTAAATGTTTTTTGAGTACTATGAAGCTTTTCTCCCCAGGTTTTTGCTGAAAATGGGCACTTATCAAATCAACATTTCCCAGTAATCAATTGTCAATAAATAAATATATTTTTAGCATTTTGTAGTATAAAGAAAGTGGAAGTACCAACATTTTACTAGAGTTTTTAAGACCAGTGTTTCTACTCATAATATAAATTTCAGAGGAAGGCTGTGCCACATATATCCTGAAGGATACTAACAGTGTCACTCATACCATAAGTGACATGGGCAGGCAGTGTCATCCTACTATGATATTAATATATTTTTTATATCACATGTTCCCAGCAAACTACATTACTTATATCATGATGTCAAAGACAGGCAGGATTATTCATATCACAAAGCTCATAGACAGGAAGGATTACTCAAGCTGTATACTTTACAGATAGACTAGTTAGGTTAAGTCGATCCAAGATAAATGTCTCATGCAGACAGGATCATGCAGACTGCAATGTTTGTAGCAGAATTACTTAATATCACAAATTTCATAGACAGCCTTGATTACTCACACTAAATGGCTCACAGATGGAGAGTTACTTAATATCATAAATTTTGCAAATAGGTTGAATTACTCACACAAAAATGTTCTCAAGCAAGTGCGATTACTTCATATCCACAAGCACTGCAAGCAGGAGTAGTCACTCATACAAAGATTTTTCAGGCAGGCAGGCTACTTATATCATAAAGTTCCCAAGAAGTTCATGGGAAGGTATATTGGCTTGGACTGTGAATTCATGGGTAAACTCAGACTTTTGCAGCATGAAGTTTACATTTTAACAAGATAACTTCATATCACAACATTAATAAGGAGATGGGGTGATCAAAATGTTCACAGGCTGGTAGGGTTGCTAAAAATGTAAAGCTCATGCTCAGATAAGGGCACTAATACTGCTAACTGCATAATAAGGTAGGGTCCCTTGGTGCATAATGTATAAACATTATAGGTAAACAGGGAGACTTAAATACCTACTTTTCATATACTATCAGGGTTACCAACATTTCAAAGTTCACAATCTGACTGGGTTCACATATCAGTTTATTCACTGACAGGCATGGTTCAGTAATATACATTTCAAAAATAGGCAGACCAATGCATGTCATGTTTGCAAAGTAGCTTCATCATTTCTATGGCACAGTTCACAGATAAGCAGGTTAACTCATACCATAAAATTCATGGGATGGCATGGGTAGTTGCACTGTGGATGAAGTCCATAAATAAACTGGATCATTCACATCATGATGTTCACATGCAGGCAGGATTATGTACTATTAGAAAGCTCATAAACAGGGAGGATCATTCAAAACATAATGTTCACAGAGAAGAGGAGTTAATGGCATCACAAAGTTCACAAGTAGTCTAGGTTGTTAATAACACAACCAGTGCTACACACATTGTTCACAATCAGGAAACACACAAAGTTCACAATCAGGAAAGCAATGCAGGTAATATGGAGTATTTTAATTGAAACTCAGAAATTGTCCCAAAGATTCAGGTGCATGAAGGGCAGTGTCACTTTTGGCAAAAATTGGCAGGGTCAAGGGCCAGTGCTCATTAGAAGAGAGAGCTTGAGACAGTTGCAAGCATTTCACATGGCATTCAAAAGATGGTGTTATTGTTTTAGGTGAGTGGGGGGCATAGCCGCTATGTCATTCTTTTCACAACCTTCTATATGAGTAGCCTGGAAAAGAAAATATTATGAGTCAAACAATCCAATCAGCAGTGATAATAGAACTCAAAAAAAAAATCTGGATGTTGCAGTTATCACCTTTTGTGGTGCACAGAAAATGAGGGTAAAACTAAATCTCTTTTTGACAGCCTAGTTAACTAAACAGAGTCCTGGATATTAACTTGAGATAGACAAACAAGAGGAAAACAAGGGGATTAAATCAGTAAAAAGGATGCAGAGGTTTTTCTAACTTATGGCTTAGGCAAAGTGCTATGAGTTCTGGGAAGTGGGAGAAAGATACACATGATAAAGATGAAACAATACATTACTACAAAGGATAGCAGTGCTAAGAATAAGAAAAAAGATACATTGTTATGTATAAGCCACTCCCTGTTGAGGGAAAGCAGAGAAAACAAAGTAGTATTCCAGGATCACAGAAGGATTTAAAAGTTAAAAAAGCATATGAGGTAGTTAACTGCTAGGGTGGAAAATGTTAAACCATGCTGTTAGCAATAATGACTTCAACTGTGGCAGAAGAGGAGCAGTTATACCCAGGCACTATGAAACAATCTCAAAATGACACTGTCTTCAGTTTTTCCTCTGGTTAAACAATCCTATACCATGTAGTGTGCAAATTGTTTCCACTTTGCGTTGTTGAGGTGAACAGTGACTTGAATGCACATATCGGGACATAAAGAACAGGATATGAGGACTGCCTTGGTACACATGGGTGTGGCAATAGGAATAAAGAAGGAGAAACCATTCTAGAATTCTGTCTGGCAAATGGCTTGATAGCCAACACATGGTTCAAAAAGAGAGACAGTCCCAAGATCACATACAAGAGTAGCCAACATGCAACTCAGGTAGACTTCCTCCTAGTAAGGACAAGGTACTGGGGTAGAATCCATGATTGCAAAGTCATCCCCAGTGAAATAGTCGGCCCACAGCATAAACCATTAGTTGCCACAATCAGCTGCAAGCAGTGGTCAGAGAAGGCTCTAAGGTCAACAGAGACCAGGCTGAAGACCTGGAATTTGACTGGAGAGAAAGTATAGCACCCCAAGAAGAGGAGGAAATAGGTGGAGCTAAAGAAGAGTTGCAGCACTCAAAAACAGCATGTGTTAGGACTACAGAAAAGATATGTGGCCAAGCCAGGTATGGAACTAAGGTACATAAGGGAAGCTGGTGGTAAAATACAGAAGTCCAGGAAGTCATCAAAAGAAAGAAAGAGTGCAGAAAGAAGTGGGAGATAGAAAATACTGGCCAGTCTAGGGAGGACTACTGATTGGCTAACAAAGAAGCTAAGAAAAAAGTTGCAATAGTAAAGAATAGAGCATCAGGGGCAGTCTACTAACTTCTGGAAAGTGGCTCAGTAAGGAGTACAAAGAAACTATATCAGGTTGCAAGGCAAAGACAGAAAGATAAAGAAGACAGTCAGACACCCTTCATAAGGGATGCCAGAAACAACCTGCTCACCGGTCCACAGGAAATCAAAGGCAGATGGAATGAGTATTTCCAGCAGCTTCTCAATGAAGAAACCCCCACAGAAGCTGTACTGCCCCAGAAACAGCCTATGATGAGAGAAGAAGAGGAGCCCACCTTAGAAGAAGTAAGAACAGCACTAAGGAAGATGAAGTCAGGGAAAGCAGCAGGCTCAGATGAGGTCACAGCAGATATGATAAAGATGTAGGTGAGATAGGGGAGAAATGGCTCCTGAGGGTACTAATAGCAGTATAGAGAAAAAAGCATATTCCAGATGACTGGAGAATAAGCATACTCATCCCACTGTACAAGAAGAAAGGGAACATCCACAACTGTGGGCAGTACAGAGGCATCAAATTCCTACCACATTGCATGAAAGTTCTGGACAGGGTGATTGATTAACGGATACACAGAGTAGTAGAATGTAAGATGAGAGATGAGCAGTTCGGGTTCAGATCAGGATGCAGCGCAATTGACCCGATATTTGCATTGAAACAGATACCTGAGAAGATGCTAGAGATGAGAAGAGAGTCCAAATGGGCATTCCTAGACTTGAAGAAAGCATATGTCAAGGTCCCAAGAAAGCTGATCTGGGCAGTACTGTGGTGGTTTGAAGTCCCAGAAACATTGGTAGAATTAGTGCAGGCTATGTACAAGGACCCAGTGACTCACATACGAACAGTGTTTGGCCTCACAGAGGGGTTCCCAGTGGGAGTGGGTGTACACCAGGGTTCAGCTCTGAGCCCACTGCTGTTCATACTGGTGATGGACTATATTAGCAAACAGGTTGGAGAGGACAGATCAACAAAGCTGCTGTATGCAGACAATGTGGCAGTACAATCAGACTCTGAGCTAGAACTTCAGCAAATGATAGGAGAATGAAATGCAAATCGAAGGCACATGGAATGAAACTAAGCACAGATAAGACAGTGTAATGGAAGCAAATTGGGGAAATCAGAAGAAGCTGAGAATAGAGATAGAAGGGAAGATAGCAGAACAGGTAAAGAGCTTCAAATATCTGTGAGGTGGTGGTTGAGGAGAACGGTAGTCTGAATGAAGAGGTCAAAGCTAGAATCAGAGGGGCTGCAGCCAAGTGGCATAGAGTATCAGGTGTAGTCTATGACAGAAGAATGCCAAAGAAGCTGAAAAGTAAGGTGCACAAGACACTGGTGTGCCAAGTACTACTGTATGGTACAGAATCCTGGGCAGTGAAGGCAGAACAGTTGAAGAGGCTAGAGGTGATGTTAAGAAATGCCTGAGAAAGGTGGTAGGATGCACACTGTGGGACAAATGAAGAAATGAAGACATAACAGCAGAAGCCAAAGTAGCTCTGATTGCAGAAATGGTCAAAAAGAACAGATTACAGTGGTTCGGGCACATGTGTAGAAAAGCAGAAGACAATCTGGTGAGGAAGATTTGGGACAGACAGGAAGAAGATAAAAGAAAGCGAGGACATCTAGCAAAGAGGTGAATAGATTGTGTGAAAGATCTGTGACAGTCAGGCATGAGTGTTGAAGAATGCAGGAGTGTGGCACTGAATCGAGAGAGCTGGCAACAGCTAACACGCTATCCCGACCCCACGTAGAAAATAATGGGAAAAAGGAGGCTGATGATGATAATGATGATGATGTTGTTGAGATGAACATCCAAGACTTGAATCAGATGAAATAAGCCAGCTGAAGCTTTGACCTGATTAAAAAATAGTAAAAAGCATTTTTTTTTTTATTTCCAGGGGTTAAGCCCCTGCTTTTCTCACGTGTGGGCTTCACCACCCTCACCATCCTTCTTTAATATACTAACTCCAAGATCACACAAATGTAGAGAAATAAAAGTCATTACTAGAGTGCAAATAAAAACAGAATCAGATATTGTAACTTATCCAGAGCAGAGGCTGGTGATTGGTAACAGAATAGTATAATTAAACTAGACCCATGTTGTTTCATCGAGGTTCTGAAACATCAAATCGCATATGGTCAAGACCATATGATCAAAGTTACAGAATATTCACAACAAAAAATTCCCAAAACTTATTTTTGCATCCCATGCATGTAGAGATGTGCCCCCCACACCCCCTGACAATCATATATGCCAACTTTAAGATCACATTACAGTGGATAAAAAGGCAAATTCCATCATCCCCACTGTAACTCAAGCTCAGCACAAGCAGTTCACTGTTCCATAATTTCGATCATGTGGTCTTCACCATATGTGGTTCAATGTTTCAGACTGTTGATGAAACACATGGATACCTACATGAGATGAATCTTCATTTTTTACTTGACAATTGGCTGTTTTCCATAAACTTCATGGAATCCAGCACATTTTTTCACTAACAGGGAAAAGTTGTGGATAACCCTGTAATATGTTAGCCTGCCTCAGTGAACCTAGAACATCTTGCCATATAACAGAAATGAGCAGTAGCATCGAGGCACTGTTTAGCAGTCACAGCCAATCTGCAAGTCATGAAAACTGTCTCATAAAGCCTGCTGTACATTAACAAAGTTATAGAAATTATACTATCCCAAGGCAAGCTGCATGACATTCGAAAGTAATACCTATCTTCAGCAATCTCTCTAGGAAGATTAGAGCCAACTACGGATATCAGTGTACCTCACTTACTAATAAAATATACTTCTAACACCCAAGGATTCCAGTGGAATTCATAAAATTTCTAATAAAGAAATTATTGTGCCTGACATACAAGGCCATGTCCAACCCGGAATTAATGGACATGCTCCACCTCAAAAAATCCAAATCTACCAGATCCACTAGAGCAAGCGACTTAAACCTTAGCACGGATATAAATAGGACATGCTGGAGGGATAGATTTGTCACCCAGAGACTCCCTATGCTGTGGAATAAAATCCCGGTCCATGTGAGGCAGAGTACCTCGCTGGCTCTGTTCAAGAGAAATCTTGACCGGTGGATGGGAGATCGTAGGTTTACCCCGGGAATCATCTCTGTGTCACTGCTGGACAGAGGCACAACAAACTAATGGGCACAGTATTTTTTAACATAAGGGGTGGCGTAAGCCACAAAACTTTGGGCTAGGCTTATAAATGCCTTAGGGCAGATAGCCTAGTATAAACCTATGAACCTAAATGTAAATGGCAATCACAGCCACATCACCACAGCTAACAGTAGCTAACAATGAGTACAGGACATGTGTAGGAAACACAAGTAATGCACACACCCAAGGAAATAGGGAAATAAAAAAAGAGAGGTGGGGTATGACTGAAGAAGAGGGACACATAAGAGGTATGTTGGAAAAGGAAAATCTAAGGGACAGTCAGAGGGCATGGGTAATTTTTTTTTTGGTCGGAATGGGTTCCATTTTTTTATTTCTTTATTTAATTATTTATTTATTTTTGGGAGAATAGAAGGAATGTAAAGACAAGGAAAGAGTAGGAGAAAGGCAACACAGCAGGTACACACATATAACAAACATAACAAGACATGACAAACAAAGTCAAAAATAAACAGTAAGGTAAACACAGATGGCACACTCTACAACCTGGACAATGTAAAGTTGACAATCAGGGCAGGGATACACACCAGCCATGGTGAAATGTTGAAATATGTATGTACTTATTAACTATTGTGATATGACATGTTGCAAACTTTGTGGCAGTCATACCTGGATGTGTGTGACCAATGTCATTTGTGTGTTGTAGAGTAATAAAAAGGGATCACAGTACACACTGGATATTGAATCCAGTACCTAAGTAGTCTGACAACAGTGCAAGTGGAAGCCAAGCAACATCACAGATGACTAAATACAGTCAAGGAAATGCTGGGGAACACCAGCAGAGAACAGAACAGAACATCTGACCATGCATGTAAAAGGCATGCAACCAAGTCAGTTCCAAACAGCAGCACTGCAAGAAAGGAGCAAACTGGCTGCTAATTACACAAATAGGTATACACAACCCAAACAGGAGTGTAATGGAATGCATATGCCACAGACATTTGCTATATTAAAGGCAACAGACAGGTGTAGACATATATGTATGACCTTCATTGGCCTAACAGGAAAATATCCAAAAGTAATGTTGATACACATATAAACAACAATGCTATATAACAACTATCAGGTTGTGCAAATTAAGCCTTACAAAGTGCACTGGTTAATTTTTAATGCATAAATATAACAAGAGCAAGCATGTAATGCAAGCAGTAGCCAGCTACCTGTGTGTATATGTCCTGCAATTGTCTAATGCCCACAGAGTTGACACAAGTTGACCTTCTAACAAAAACAACTGCATGAAAAATTGACAAGAATTCCAAGAAAGGTGAACATATACATATACCATACATATGTGTAAGATGTATGGCATACCTACAGAGGTGGAAGGGAGGTGGGCAAGATGGGCCCACATTAAGGAGGACATAGCAGCAAACCTATGTAGGCAAACAATAAAGCAGGACAACAATGAGGTGATACATTGTAAATGCATGTGTACACCACATGGGTGGTGTTGAAGTCAACCCAAACTATGTTGAAGCAAATAGCAAATGTATGTCACATGGGTGTACTGCATTGCTGGCATCAACAAAAAGGCCACGCATAAGTCGCACACACATACACACACATGCCAACACACAGTACTGTTCAGTCCTATAATAGCAGCAGACCTAGGTAAACAAGCTAAGATTCAGTATCACATGCACATACATACTGTCATGCCAATGCAAACCAACATGGCATAAACAACTGTGGTTTTATATATATATATATATATATATATATATATATACATATACACACATATATATATATATATATATATATATATATATATATATACATATATATATATATACATATCACTAACCATTGGTATGACTGAGCAAACGACAGTTCTGTGTACAACATTAAAGAACATTAAAATGAAATCAGTGACTGTCCATAGTCCCAAGGTATAATGGTGTTTCTGTATTGATCTGAATATGTGCAGAGATATGTACATAAATCAGTGCATATGCACACCAGTTGCTGAAATGTTTGAATTTATGTGAATAAGGAATGCATTCAGAAAAGTATCATAAGCCAAAGATGTCATAGTGTAATATTACTGAATAAATCATCAGTACCACTTTGTAAACATGAATGGTACATTGCTGATTTATGCACTCAGTAAAGTAAGAATGCCCACATGTAGCAGACACATTTATATGATACAAAATGGCATAATTATTGACAGTACATGCCACACAATGCCAGTATGCTTCATTCCTTAATTTCTCCAAATCTTTGGGTTTCCAATACCATGATAGGAATAGACCCCATTCCTAAGTCAAAGTACGATTAAAGTTCATGAAATTAGTATTGTTTCAATCTTTGATGTCAGCCAGAAGTGATCTTTGCAGCACACGCAATGTGCCCAGTAATGACTCCTTCTGCAGTTCGTATAGGTTACATGTATTGGTAACATATCTAAATACAGCTGCAGATTATTTTTTAAAGACCCGTTACTCCTACTACTATTGGGACTATCTGGGTATCTTTCTTCCACATTACTCTTGCTTCTGCCTGCAAATCCTGATATTTTATGACTTTGTGTCTCTCTGTATGCAGGACACTGTAGTCACTGGGTATAGCAATTTCAATGATCAATGTTACTTTTGCCTTGTTTTCATGGACCACAATATCTGGTTTTCTTGCATTTATCTTTTAAACTATTAGTAATAGGTGGTCTCATGTGATGTAGACTTCATCATTTTCTATTATGCTTTGTGGATCATGTTTCCAGTGTTTTCTGCTACATCAATATTGTAATGTTTTCACAATCCCCAGTGCTACAGTCTTGCCACATTATTATGCCTTTCAGTATACAGTCCTTCTGCCATTAATATGTCACACTCAGCAACAAGGTGCGCAACTGTTTCCAGTACTGTTTTACAAAACCTACATTTACTGCTTTCTTCCCCATGTTCAATGGACTTTGTAAACCAACGTGCATGTATGCCACTATCTTGTGCCGCCAATATTAATCTTTCATCTTTTGATTTGGCTTCACCTAACCATTTCTGCATTCGATCCTGATCAATATGAGATTGTTCCAAGAGTTTTCTATCCTTGCAACTATATTAATGCATTTTTCCACATTTCTTGACTTCTCATCTGATTCTTCACCTTATATTCTTTATTTTGTTTTTCTGGCATATTCAGTTGCTGCCTAATTTTTATCTATTTCTGGTTTGATTTCTATTCCCATTTGACACTGATATGCTTCTGCTAGATTAAAAAGGGAATGTGACAGCACAAGTATCATCCAAAACATAAGGGACAAGGACATGTCCTGCCATAGCATAGCAACCGAGAAATTATACTCATACCGTTGCGTCATGTGCAGTATGGACAAAATGTTGTTTGCGAGTTGTTGACAATCCCGCACATGCATACAGTGGAACTCTTGCAGGAGGAGCAGCATGTTAACTGCTGAAACTCATGGACAGCAGAACACTGAATGAAAGTCTAATGTGGTAGTGTCTGTTATGGACCCATTGCTACATAATTCTAAATGCCACACCACATCTGCAATGTATGTTTGGCCATGTATCACATAAGCATGGCAGCAAAATGCTATGCATGCACAAATGTGTCTATACATTTCAATCATTTATATGGCAAATGACATGATGACATTACACAAGTGTATGATCTTGATGGCCCACCCTGATAGGGATGAATGATTTCCCAGGCTACTTGTCACATAGCCCATGTCATATTTTGGAAAAAATTCCACACCATGTCCCTCATTTGTGTCTGAAAGACATCAGTCATCACCTCCCAGATCTGTTCCTGATAATTGTCTTATGGTGGTGTTGGGTGTCATCTCATCCAGGGTGCAGCAGGGAGGGTGGCATATGCAGGCCTTGCTTCCTTGTCATCATCATCATCTCTGTTATCATCATTATTGTCATCAGACAACTTGGGTAGTGGTCTGGCATGTGCTTGTCTCTGATGTCTGATGGGTGAGCATCCATGGGTCCCATGCTCTGTCAAGGTAAATCACAAGACAGAAACAAAAAAAATGCATATGCATATCTGCTGCTATATGACTATATAACATACCAAATGTGACACAATTCACAGCCAGAAAACAGTCAGTATGAAATCTTAGAATAAGGTATGCCCATAGTCAAGCACACTACTATATGCGATATAGGTCATTAATCAAAACCATAACAATGAAAACCACATATCTACAGTATCAGGCCACACATTCCTGTGAAAATCATGGCTGATATTAACCACAAACTGATGTGCACATCTAAATTTTAACAGGCATTAAGTACTATCCCTTTGACAAGTGATGTCTGCATACGAGAATAGAGGTATATCAGCATACATCGCAGATGTCATTAAAACCACATTCTCAGATATTAAGGCCTAATATGATTGTGTAGAAGGAGTATAATAAAAAAAATTGTTGTTATCAAATGGATCTTCAAGCACATGACACATTCCTATGTTGTATTATCTATATTTATGGACGTTTTTTGGCCCATGTAAGGGCTACTGTATCCATCACAGAATGTGAGCAGATTAGTCCAAGCCATGATATGGCATGCATAACACAGCTTAGCAGTGGAAATCCTACCATTACTTGAACACTTATTTATCAGACATCATTATGCATGACAATCATACTTATATATCCTCACATTTGAAGAGAAGCATGCCATAACACTGTGTCATGCAACACTGACATGTCTACTTTGCAAAACAAAACTTTAAAGATGATAGCATAACACAAGTACTGTCACCTGCAGTAACACTTCTGATGCATGCCACATTACATTGGCAAGTGGACTGTCTGAGAGAATATTACTATTTCTTGTTTCCTACAATGTATGTGTGCCTTGCTTATTTATGTTGGTATGTGAATGTCAACTGTAACCTAGATGTCTGTGTATGTAATGAGTCATGTGAACAGCCACCAATTAACATAGTGATATAATAAAGATATACTGAAATGACAATCTATAAAAACTATTTGCCAAAGAGCTGAGCTAGGCAACATGGTTATTATGTGACCCAACATCAAATCTTAGGAATGCAACACAACATCCTAGAAATAACTGGCAATCAGAAACACAGTAACAGCCAGTGATACATGAAAACATAGATTATATTCTAAACAGTACTCTGTCTGTCTGCTAATGTAACAGTGCCCTATGTATATTTATTAGCAACAATTCTGTGTGACCTTGCAAAAAAACAGCTGATTGATTATTATGTAACAGACAGAAATGATAAAGAATGCTTATGTGCACAACAATCTCAAAATGCAGGATACAGATGTGTTGTAACCAGGCCATCAAGAGTGTGGTATGCAGATGCAGATACCTACGTTAAACTGAAGGGCATACAAGACATAGACCACCAACAGCAGTGTGAATACTGACATAGCAGACACCCATTCAGTATGTGAACAGGTAGGCTATGCATAACAGATCAATATCTCAAAACGACACATGCAAAAATGTATTAAATAATGAGTGGTTGTTATTTAAAACAACAGATCAATGACTGAGCACCCCATCCAGACATGCAAGTGTACCAAAAACTACATTACAGACAACAGAAATAGAAAGCACTATTAATTGGTAAGGGAGCCCTCAACAAAAGCACTGTGCCTGTTACACATAACTATTATCTAGGTTGTAATTTACAATTCAAAACATTGTCAAGATACCTCTCTCCCTGTGCTGCTCTTCCAGCCTGTGTATACACTCAATGCACATGGCCTGACTTCTAGCTCACTCTTAATTACCTGCAAATAGTAAAAAGCATATATGATTGATGAAGGTATAAAATAGCATTGAAATATGTTGAAAAGCTCATGTTTTCTAACTTTTAAATGGAGTAACATTACAGAATAAGCATACACAATTGTGAATGTTTCACACAAAGTCCTTTACATATTGGAAGACAAATGAACACAGATGGGAGGACTGCAGATTTAAACTTACAACTATTGGCTATGTTCATACTCTCTGAGAAGTATGTTGATTACTTTTTTGCCTGAAGTTTCATGGAGGAAATGCACTTAAACAAATCAGAGGTATGAATGTGTAGTGATAGGGTACACTATGCCTCAAGGCTTACACTTTACAAGATGGTAAAAATAAAAAGTACAACGTGCTGTCCATTTATGAAAATAAAATTGAAAGCACAATGCATGTCAGCACAGTGGTCACAACACAAAAATACAACTGTAAAATTTCATACCTCAGACAGTGGAACACTGTCAAGTAACATATAAGGCTGGATTCCGTATAGTTCACAGAATTTAGAACATTCCACCAATATCTGTGCAAAGGTTGCAAATAAACATTTAAGCAAGACACATACTGCCATCAGGATTTTCTTCATATATCTCTGAGCTTTCATACGAGCTATGTTCTGAGTGTGGTACCTGAATGTAGAGATATTTAGAGAAATGTGAAAATTATTACAATACAAATAAACAGTATACAAATAATATTCAATATCTCTTTATCCACATTTGACAGAAGTCAAATATCAATACAGTTGTCCAATAAAACGATCGTGTCAGCACAAAGGTTGCAAGTCCATAAAACATTTATTGTATAAATTCCACAAGCACTTTCACCCTAACTCAATTGTAAGGCTTTTTCAAGTGTAAAAACAGTTTTTACACTTGATAAAGCCCTACAACTGAGTTAAGGTGAAAGCGCTTGTGGAATTTATACAATAAATGTTTTATGGACTTGTCACCTGTGTGCTGACACGATCGTTTTATTGGATTAGTGGTTTTGTTTCTACGATCTTTTTCCACTTGTTTTTTTATTTTTATATCAATACAATTGTGTTTACAACCATGTATGCTTTAAGATGAAATCTTCTGATGCCTTGTATGTAGCATGATTTTGCAATTGTTAATGCAAATATGAACAAGCAATATTTGTCTCCTGGAGGCATCAGTAGGAGTTAACTGCAGAAACGCGTAAAGGTGCACTAAGCTGTAATGAGTTAATATGTAAATATGCCTCAGTGAACTTAGAATATCTCGATATGTAGCAGAGTTTCTGAGTAGCAGCTCTACACTCTGTCACAGCTACTCTGTAAGTCATGAAAACTATCTCACAAAGTGTTATGCACATTAATAAAGTTATGGAAATACTATCCCAGTCTAGGCTGCCTGACATTCATAAATACATATCTACAACAAAATCTCTCCAGTAAGCTTAGACACAATTACAGAGTATCCCAGTAAGTCATTTATTAGTAAATTATTCTTGCTTTAACCTTCCAATTCCAATGGAATTTGTCAATTTTCTAATAAAAAAAATGAATAAAGGTGGAGAGCAATCATGACCACATCATCATAGCTTACAGTAGCTAACAATGGGTGCAGGACATGTGAGGGGAACACAGATAATGCACGCACACAAAGACAAAGGAAGATAGAAAAGCAGGTGTGGGGTGCAGGTGAAGAAGAGGCACACACAAGAGGTATCTTGGAATAGGAAAATCTGAGGGGCAGTCAGGAGGGCATGGGCAAAGTTTTTTTTTTTTTGGTGGGAATTGGCCCCATTTTCTTTTTTTTTTATGACTAGAAGGAAAGTTAAAGACAGAGAAAGAGAAGGAGAAGACCATCACTGCAAATATACTACAACAAATATCACAACACATAACAGACAAAAGCAGGAAATAAACAGTAAGGATAAACAAAGAAGAAGTGGGATTGTCAGAGAGATGAAGAAGGTAGACAGGAGTATAAGGAGATGAGGTGCATGACCAAGAGAGAGATGGCGAAGGTTAAGGATAAGGCGTATGAAGAGTTGTATGAAAGGTTGGACACTAAGGAGGGAGAAAAGGACCTGTACCGATTGGCTAGACAGAGGGACTGAGCTAGGAAAGATTTGCAGCAGGTAAGGGTGATAAAGGATAATTAGGGAAATGTAGTCACAAGTGAGGACAGTGTGTTGAGGAGATGGAAAGAGTACTTTGAGAGGTTGATGAATGAAGAGAATGAGAGAAAGAGAAGGTTGGATGATGTGGGAATAGTGAATAATGAAGTACAATGGATTAGCAAGGAGGAAGTAAGCATAGCTATGAAGAGGATGAAGAATGGAAAGGCTGTTGGTCCAGATGACATAGCTGTGGAAGCATGGAGGTGTTTAGGTGAAATGGCAGTGGAGTTTTTAACCAGATTGTTTAATTAAATCTTGGAAAGTGAGAGGATGCCTGAGGAATGGAGAAAAAGTGTTTTGGTACCGATTTATTTAAGAATAAGGGTGATGTGCAGAGCTGTAATAACTACAGAGGGATTAAATTGATCAGTCACAGCAGGAAGTTATGGGAAAGAGTAGTGGAAGCTAGGTTAAGAAAGGACGTGATGATTAGTGATCAGCAGTATGGTTTCATGCCAGGAAAGAGCACTACAGATGTGGTGTTTGCTCTGAGAGTGTTGATGGAGAAGTACAGAGAAGGTCAGAAGGAGTTGCATTGCGTTTTTGTAGACTTAGAGAAAGCATATGACAGGGTGCCTAGAGAGGAGTTGTGGTATTGTATGAGGAAGTCGGGAGTGTCAGAGAAGTATGTAAGAGTGGTACAGGACATGTACGAGGGTAGTGTGACAGCGGTGAGGTCTGCGGTGGGACTGACGGATGTGTTTAAGGTGGAGGTGGGATTACATCAAGGATCAGCTCTGAGCCCTTTCTTATTTGCAATGATGATGGACAGGTTGACAGACAAGATCAGACAGGAGTCCCCATGGACTATGATGTTTGCAGATGACATTGTGATCTGTAGTGAGAGTAGGGAACAGGTGGAGGAGACCCAGGAGAGATGGAGATATGCTCTCGAGAGAAGAGGAATGAAGGTCAGCAGGACTAAGACAGAATATATGTGTGTGAATGAGAGGGAGGATAGAGGGATGGTGAGGATGCAAGGAGTAGAGGTGATGAAGGTGGATGAGTTTAAATACTTGGGATCAGTAGTTCAAAGTAATGGTGAGTGTGGAAGAGAGGTGAAGAAGAGAGTACAGGCAGGATGGAGTGGGTGGAGAAGAGGGTCAGGAGTGATTTATGAGAGACGAGTACCAGTAAGAGTTAAAGGGAAGGTCTACAAGAGGGTAGTGAGACAAGCTATGTTATATGGGTTGGAGACAGTTTGTTTGTGTCACAGTGGAACTCCGGTCCGCTAATGATTGGCAGTAGAGTTTTACGTGCTGGCTTGCCGGGCCTAATGTACAACCTTCAACAAAGGAATGCCCATTCACGTATGTTGCCACACAGAAGACGCTCTAACTGAGAATCGAACAGGCAATGTCTAACTGTGAGGCAACAATGCTACCGCAGCACCACCACCGCAGTCTCAAAGGCAGGAGTTTGAGCTGGATCGGGAACAGCTGAAAGAAGATGTTGATAAACAAGTTACACAGATGACACATTGCATAACATGGGCAGTGGAAAACCGACAAACATGGTGGGGATGCATGCCAGCCATGGTGAAATGCAGAAATAGATTTGTACCTATGCACTGTTACATTATGACATGTTGCAAATTGTGTGGCAGTCAGATCTGAATGTCTATGACTGATGGCCATTGTGTGCTGCAGGGTAATAAATAGGGATCACAGTACACATTGGATAAATAGTCCAATATCCAAGTAGTCTATCAGCAGTTTAAAGCAAGCAACATCACAGATGAACAAATGCAGCCCCTGGAATACTGGAGAATGCCAGCAAAGGACAGACCAGAACCTCTGACCAAACATGTGAAAGACAAAGCACAGTGCCAAACAGCAGTACTGTAGCTAAGCAGCAAACTGGCTGCTAACTACAATGTGGTGTACACAACCCAAACAGATGTGCAATGGAATGTATATGTCACACACATATGCCACGTCAAAGGTAACACACAGGTGTAGGTGTATATATATATATATATATATATATATATATATATATATATATATATATATATATATATATAGGGCCTTCATTGGCCTAACAGGAAATTATTTGAAAGCAATGTCAATATACATGCACACACATCAGTGACATGAAATAATAATATAAGGTCAGAAATCTAAGATTAATGCTATATAACCAATACCAGGTTGTGCACATTCATTTCAACAATGTACACTGGTTAATATGTAGCAGACAAGTATAACAAGAACAAGGATGTATTGCAAGGAGTAACCAGCAACTTGTGTTTGTATGTCCTTTACCTGTATAATGGCCATATAGTTGGCACAAGTTGACCTTGTAGCAAAATAACTACAAGAAAATGAACACGAATTCCAACAAAAATGAACATATACCATGCATATGTGCAAGATGTATGACATACCTACAAAGGTGGAAGGGAGGTGGACAACATGGGCTCACATCAAGGAAGACATGGCATCAAAGCTCTGTAGACAAATGATAAAGCAGGACAACACGATGTAAGATGACACATTGCAAATGCATATGCACACCACATAGAATGATGTTGAAGTCAACCAAAGTACATTGAAGTGAATGTACATTGAAGTGAATGGCTAATGTATGCCACATGAACAGACTGCATTACTGATGTCAACAAAACTAGGCATGTATAAATCACACACACAATATTATACAATCATATAACAGCAACAGGAATAGGTAAGGAAGCTAGGAATTGCTGTCACATACACATATGTACTGTCATGCCAATGCAAAACAACATGAGGAAACAACACCTGCAGTCATATATCAATGACCTTGATTATTACTGAGCAAAGGACAGTCCTGTGAACATTATAACACATTAACATGAAGTAAGTAACTGCTCAAAGTTCCAAGGTACAACAGTGTTTCTGTATTGATCAAAATATGTGGTGCAGAGACATGCACATAAATCATTGCATATGCACACCATTTGCAGAAATGTGTGAATGTATGTGAATAAGGAATGAATTTAGAAATACAACATAGGCCAAAGAAGGCATAGTGTATTGTTACTGAATAAATTATCATTACCATGGTGTATACATGAATGTTACATTAGCAGTCTATGCATTCAGTAAAGGAGGACTGCCAATAAGTGTCAGAGACATTTATGTAAAGCAATATGGCATCAGCATTGTCAATGCATGCCTCACACAATGCCAGTACACCAATGTGATAGCATGACAAGTGTCATCCAAAATACATGGGCAAGGACATGTCCTTCTGTTGAACATACATGACATGGTAAGCCATAAATCATGCTCATACCACTGTGGTATTTGTAGAATATGGGCAGCATGTTGCTTGTGAATTGCTCTCTGTACCACACATGTACTACAGTGGAATTGTTACAGCAGTAGCAGCATGTTAACTGCCAAAACTCATGAACAGTTGAATGTTGAATGAAAGTCTAATGTGGTAATGTGTGTCATTCAACCATTAAAACATAATACTAAATGCCACACAAGCTATGCAGTATATGTTTGGGTGTGTATCACATAAACATGGCAGCAAAATGCTATGCATGCAGAGATCTGCATATACAGTTCAATCACTGATATGGGAAAGACTATAGTGGCAATATTTACCATGCTGAGTGACCGCCCTGATGGGGATGAACATCAGGAATGATCTCCATGGCTATTTTTCCTGAATGAGTCTTGCATCTTGGAAAAAACTTCCCATCATGTTCATCATCTGTGTCCAAAAGGCATAAATCACCACCTCCTGGATCTGCTCTGAATAATTGTTTTGTTGGGGTGCCTGGCATTGCCTCATATGGGGTGCAGTAAGGCTGATGCCAATTAAAAGGTCCAGCTTCTTCACTGTCATGCTTATCTCCATCATGATGATGATCATCATCATCATCATTGGAGGACTCTGGCAGTGGTTTGGCATGTGCTTGTCTCTGACGTCTGATGGATAAGCATCCATGGCTCGCATGCTATGTGAATCACAACACAAGACAGAAAGTACATATGCATACCTGCTACTACATGATTATATAACATACCTACTGTGATATAATGAATAGGCAGAAAACAGTCAGTATGAAACCTTTGAATATGTTAAAGCCATAGTCAAGTGTACCACCATATGCAATGTATGTCAGTAATCAAAGCCATAACAAAGAAAAAATATCTATCAGGCTGCACATTACTGTGAAAATCAGAGCTGCCATTAAACTGAAGCTGATGCACACATCTACACTCTAACAAATATGAAGTAACATCCCAGTGGCATGTGATGCCTGCATATGAGAATAAAGGTATATTGGCATACATTACAGGTGTCATTAGAAACACACTTTCAGATGAAATGGCCAAAAAGTATTATGTAGAACAAGTATAATAAACAATTTACTGCTGGAGGATGGCTCAACATGCACACAACACATTTCATGTGTCCTATTATCTATACTTATGGATGCTTTCAATAACAGAATATGGCAGGGCCACTATAACAATCATACATTGTGAGTAGTTTACTCCAGGACATGCCATGGCATGCATAGCACAGCTTACCAGTGGAAATCCTGACATGACCTGAACATTTGCTTATCAGCAATCATTATATATAGCAAGCATAAACAAAGCCAGCACACTTACATATCCTGACATTTGAAGAAAAGCATGACTGTAATATGCAACACTCACATGAATCTACCTTGCAAAACAATACTGTAAAAATGATAACATAACACTAGCAGTGTGACCTTAACTACTTAATATGGGATATGTGCCTCAATAAATTGGCCAACAGACTGTCTGAGAGAATATCACTAGTTCCACATTGTCTGTCTTGTATGTGAGCCCTACACATTAATGTTGGTGTGTGGATGTCAGCTGTATTCCAAGTGTCTGGGCACTGGGCATATAATGTGTTATATGAACAGCCACCAATTAACATATTGGATAATAAAGATATAATGAGATGACAAGCCAGTGGGAAATATAAAAGCTATTTGCCAAAGAGAACTTTAAAGACTATTTTTATAAGGATACTGATTTTGGTAATAGTCATAAGCAGGATCAGGTTAAAGGGTTATCCCTGGCAAAACAACAACAACTTTTTAAGATGAAACTCATTAAGTATCGGAAACTCAAGGTTGAGAATGGGAACTTTTGAGAGTGTCTAAAGCAAGGGATAGTTCCAAAAAGACGGAGGACTTGGAAATTTCCTACTGGGCTTAGGAAAGGGTCAGAACTACACTGTGACCTCTTGAGACTGTTTGACCAACATGGGTGTGAACTGATGAAGCTACTTATGAAGCATAATCAAATTAACATGGATTTTTGAGACTTAGATTATACATATAGACACTACAATTTCTAGTGATTTATTATATGATTACCATAAAAATGATTATGATAACATTTTTCTGTCTGTTGATAGACTACTTAAGGAAGTGAAAGATAAGAAGGAAAAGAAACTTATACTGGATAAAGGTGACTACTAGAATCAGAAGGCATACGCAAAAACTCCACTTAGTAGTAAGGACAGTATATATAGAAGAGGCAAAAACCCAGAGAGGCCTCACATTTTAGAAAGTAGGAGACCAGAGGGCCCTTTAGGACCACCATCCACTCAGAGACTAGACTTTGTAATACATATGGAAGAAGTACACAGGCAGGAGTGAGTCAGTATAGAACCCCAAGCATGACAACCACCAGGATCTTTTCCTCATCAGAAGAAAAAATCTGGGAGGCGGAAGTATAACAGAAGGAATTCTTAACTATGATATTTAATTTAAAGGGTGACTTTAAGATTTACAATCATAGTTCAATGTTATTTTAATGGAACATTGTGCTTCCCTATTCAAAAAAGGGGTTAAGTTTTATTCCTGCTAGGAGGGGCAGACTGGCAGATATCGTAGTGGACTTGAAACATTTTCCCAGAAAACTGAACCTGAATGTTTTGCTAGGAGATGCTGGTTTCACACCACAGATGGGACTTCCCTCAAAAATAAGTCTATATAACCCTCTCCTACATCCCACATTTAATGTATTTGAAAAACAATGTGAAAGAGATATAAGGAGTAGACTTAGTTATACTAGGTTAAAACATACCAACAATATGAGCAGAGATTAAGTGAAATTGTTAAAGCAGATTAGTGGGAAGAAAATCTTAAGAGTTATGAAACCAGACAAAGGAGGAGGGTTAGTGGTTATGGATGTGACAAATACAACTCTGGAATGGAACTTATGTTATTTACTGAGAAATATGAAGAGACTTCCAGAAATCAACTCAATATAGCATATACAAAAATAGATACCGTATTATATGACATACTAATGCAAGGACAAATTATGAGTACGAAATACTCTTATTTAAAGGTAGACTACCCCCATATACCTGGAATTTTTGGAATATCAAAAATTCATAAAAATATTTTAGACCCACTTCTGTGTCTTATATTGATGCCAAAGGGATAAAAATGCATGGTTTGGCAAATTATGCTGACAACTAAAGGATGTACTCACTGATGAGAAGTATATTTTAAGAGAGTCTTTGGATTTTTTAACAAAGATACATAAAAATATGTATAATGGGCAACTTATTTTGGTCACTACAGATGTTACAGATTTGTTCTTCACCATTCCACATCAATGAGGATTAAACTGGTTCACTGGGTACCTGGCCACCTAGGGTAGTTTAGATAACAATGCAACTGAGGTCCTTAGAATGATGATAGTACTGCTATTAGAAAACAACTATATTTGGTTTGAAAGGACTATCTTCAAACAGAAAATGGGGTAGCAATGAGGAGTGCCTGTGCCCCTATTTTTGCTAACATTGTCCCAGCATTTTGGGAAAAGAAGTTTATTTTTAATTCAGGTTTTGAAAACACATGGATATTTTAATGGACACTATCTAAATGATTTGGTCTTGTTTTGGAAAGACATACCTCAGGATTCAACAAGCTCTGCACGACATGCAGGAATAGTGCAGGAGCTGCTGGAGGCAATATGGCCATGGAGAGATCCAGGAACAAGCTCCAGGGACGTGCACGACTGCTTCTGCACTATTCCTGCACGGACACAGCACCTGTATGCAAATTACACCATTTTCAAGTGAAAACCATGCAAATAAGGTGAATTTGTGATCCAGGAAGCTAGCATCTGTCCGTGCAGGACTAGTGTAACCTGCAGAAATGTACTCGGTTAATAACCGAGTACATTTCTGCAAACTACAAAACGGAGCCATGACAGCTCCAAATAAAGGGTATATATAATGTGTAAAGCATGCCAATGGCCAAATATATGGCCATTGGCATGGAAAACAGCTGCAAAAAAAAAATCTTTTATTTATTGTTTGGCCGATTTTGGTCGTTTAAGCATAGGGAAGCACTGCGCAAACAGGATCGGCCGGAAAATAAAAGAAAAACCCTAAAAAAGCTTTCCCTGAAAAATCACAATTTTGCCATTATAGTCAATGGCAGGCAGAAGACAACAAGAAACAGTAAAAGAGTGTCCCTGCACATTAGGCAATTGCACAGCTTCAACCACAATGTTGAAAGCAAAAAGTAAGCCAGCAAACTCTGGTGCTGATACAAATATAAAATATGTATTGCATGTCAGCAAAAGAAATAACAAACTGGTTTTGGCTATAATGGTTACATAGCCTTCCTCAGTGTTAAAAATGAAAAAGATCAAGCTTCTTTTATGAATGACATCAAATACAGCAAACAAACTGATTGGTCAAATTACAGATGTTCATTAAGTCCCGGTGGAAAAAGTCCACCCAATTTAATTATCCACTTCTTTTCTTTGGAATCAAGAATAGTATGCCACCCAGCTTTTATTGATCTGTTGCTCCCAATTTTGTCTATCACCATAAATATGAAAGAAGCTGTAGGATGTGTTAAGCAATGTTTATATAATGCACTGCTGGGTTTCTTAGTCCTCATATCACTGATACGTCCTGATATGCTTATTCTAAGAGGTCTCGAAGTCTGACCCACATAGAATGCTGAGCAACTGCAAATAGCCAAATAAATCACCCAATCACTGCTGCAGTTAGCAAAAAATTGGATATCAAGTACATTCCCTGAATTTTTACTTGTGAATTGTTTAGCTTTCATAATTCTATTACAGTGACTACAATGGCCACAGGGTGTACACCAAACAAGTATGTCCCCCATCATATTTGTTTGTGTACTAGAAGGTGTGGAGGTTCTGGACCCTCGTTTACAATGGCTTAGGTGTGAACCCAAATTTCTGCCCCTAAGAAATGAAAAATGGCATTTCTCCCAAAGGAATTGCGATAAGTTGTTGAAAGCCAAAAAGATGTTCCAGTGTTTTTGTACACTATTCATTAGTGTATCCAAATTCCTTCCATATGTAGTTATCAACCGAATGTCTGAGCTAATTGTTTGATGTTTCTCCTTATATTTCAAGAGATTGTAGTTATCAAGCGAATGTCTGAGCTAATTGTTTGATGTTTTTCCTTATATTTCAAGAGATCGTAGTTATCAACCGAATGTCTGAGCTAATTGTTTGATGTTTCTCCTTATATTTCATGAGATCCTGTCTATTTAATGCCCAGTTGCCTACACCCAGAACATGTCCCATTTTGTAACCTCTGTCATGAAATCTATTAGTCTGATCTTCCTAAAGTGTTCATAAGTAGATTACTGTGAACAAATATGTCTCATTCTTATGAACTGTGACTTTGGAATATTCCTACCTATATGAGGTGGATGAACGCTGGATACATGGAGAAGGGAATTATATTGTGGATATTTGCGAAATACCTCAGTTTATAAAGTATGATCGGTATTTCTGGTGACCAGAACATCAAGATACATTATTTGTTCCAAATTATAATTCACAGTGAATTGTAGGCCCCATTTATTCTCATTAAGATAGACCACAAATTCCATCAAATAATCCACATCTGATCTCCATACCATCCAGCAATCATCCAAAAACCTTCTCCAAATGTCAATCTCTTCCAGGTAAATATCATGTGCATTATCATAAATAAGATGTTCCTCTACATATGCCATGAAAAGATCTGCGTAAATGGGGTGAAAAGATGCCCCCATTGCTGTTCCTTGTACCTGCCAATAACAACTCTTTGTAGAAGAAGACATTTTTGGTAAGGACATGTTCAGTGAGGTATATCAAAAAACTGCTGAAACCAGGTTGATATAGATTTAATTTGTATAGCCAGTATTCTATGGCTTCCAAACCAGCCCCATGTGGTATATTGGTGTAAAGTGCACTGACATCAAGTGTACATAATAGCCATCCTTATAACAGTTGTGTTTCAGAAATGATGTGTAAAAATTCTGTAGTGTCCTTCATTCTAGAATGGACCCACTTCAATAGTGGTTGCAGAAATTTGGTGAGAAATTGTCAAAGGGGCTGAGTGATGGAACCTCTACATGAGACAATTGGTCTGCCTGGTGGACTGAAAAAATCTTTATGAATCTTAGGTAGAAAGTAAATATATTGATTCATAGGACCTGATACCATAAGGTGGTACATGGTTGTATCTGAAATAATACCTTCCTGTCTGGCAGATAATACATAATCATCAATTGGTTTTTAGAATCTAAATGTTGGATCCAAAGGCATATTAATATAATAGTGCCAATCACTAAGTTGTTTATGTGCTTCGGCACCATATTGAGCCCAATTCATAACCACTACAGCCCCACCTTTTTCAGCAGAAAGGATGACCAGATCATTATTATTTCCTAATTTATGTAAGGCTGCAAGTTCAATCATTGAGAGGTTATTTGCCTTACAACTCAATTCCCTAGAATGAAAGTGTGAATCCTTAAGTACACTTGTTTGAAATAACTGAACATTGTGGTGCATAGGTGGTGCAAATTTGGACTTATGATAAGTAAAATCCCTATCAGAATCACCATCAATAGTTTCTTGAAAATGTAACCTTAGGTTCAATAACCTACAAAATGCTATTACATCCTGGGCTAAATTATCTTCAGAAACAAATAAATCTGGAATAAAGTTCAGGCCTTTATTAAGTAGATTTGTTTGTGTTTGTAACAATGCAACATTCAAAATGTTTAAAACATTGTTATCACATACATTTACTTCTGAGTTAACAATTTCAGCAAACCCTCAAATTTTTGGAGTGTTTTCTCCCTGCTCTTTTATAGTGGGACCTAAAGGGTCTGTGGTGTTACTTCTTTTGGGGGTGGGTGAATCTGAGGCCTGCTGTATGTCCAAGTCAGTGGCTGATGAAGAATCCTCTGCTGATGTCTCATGAAATCTGTAACAAATACTGGTGTCACCATAGTAGCCAGTACTAGAATAGGTGACAAAACCCACTGCAGTAAATGTGGTGGGCCAAATGTGTGTCCATAGGACAAAGACATGCCAGTCAGTGAGGCTCACATACCCAACAACAGTCTCAGCCAGCAGGACAGGCATAGACAAACACAAAGAAAGACTGTGCTAAGGCCTCTGATCAATGGATATGGAGAACAGCCCCCCTCCAGACCTAAACAGACAGACTACAACAGGTCAGGCAGTGGGATGTTAGTTCTGAAGGGTAAGAAGTCTGAAACTGAAATGTAGGTCAATAAAACCTAAGAACTGTAGTACACTGATATGCCTCTAGTCTGCATGATAGGTCAGAATACAGAATGAAATGGAGTACCTGAAATACCAGTATAGTCATAGCAAATGTGGAGAGTTGTCAGGTGTGTCCCCCCACCACAATCCTATGTAGAAATGTAGTAACATGCATGTGTAGGTATAATAACAGTGGAGCACAGATTACTTGAGCTGGACAAAGTAGCAGACTAGATTGTAGCACATGTACAATATGCAGGGCTGTGTGAGTTAGGCTGGTGTGTATTGTATATTGTGTGAGAGTGGTCAGCATGTAGGCATGGTGGGTTTTGTCCTGGTGGTCAGTACTGCCGATGACAGGGCCAAGTTCTCACAACTGCAGTGCCAAACACAATGCATCCCAGCAAGACACATTCCAGCAGTAAGCCATAGTAATTGTTTGGATGTAATATCTGTCACCATCTGAAAGATGGACATGGCATGAATGTGGGCCCAGGTATACAAACAGTACACAGGTGGAAGTACCCTCGACAGACAGTGTATAAAATGTTACTGTCAAATGGACACACCATTGGAATTGTACATACAGGTTAGCAGCACATTAGTTGTATTTGTAGTATGGAATACCGATGTCATCTGGACAAACACTGGCAGACCACAAAGGTCACAGGTATGAAGTATTGAAAAACTGCTGATGTCCCTGCACAAGTCAGCATAAGTGGAATGTCCCACATATATCTGTGAGTCAGCTGCAAGTAACTTCCATAGCACACATGCACCCAGCTCACCCCCACCATCAGCCACACGTACCTCACAGGTCTTATCTCTGCTGTTGAGAATGAATACAATATGACCCCCACCTCTGTATGGAATTTGCCACAGAATGCAGCATGCTGAAGAGGTGTCCCATGCAGGTGGGTCCCTAGCTGTAAGCAGCACACTGCCAGCATCCACACCAATGGATCAATAATGACAGAAACTATTGACATTAACACCTTGCACACCTACACTGTCACAACAGGGGAATATAGTGGTTTGCAGCCTGGGACTGTAGAAGTGACATAATGCAATGGCCTGCTACAGATGACCTGCATCACTACCAAATGCCCTACAGTCCTCTGTCAAAGGCCTGTGTCTCACCCGTACTGCCAATGTATGCTATCTCATGGACTCCCAAATAACAACATAACACAGTCCACAGAACCCAAATGCAAGGCCATGTTGACAAATCCCAGTAACATGTCCACCATGTCCTACTGCATGAACTGTGGACCAACCACAAAATACTGCTGGGATGAAGTGATAACTATAGGGAACCTATCACATAATATTTGCATAATGTTTGGAAGAGGGTAGATTTAACAGGGGGGGGGTAGGAGCATGGATGCCATGGAGTGTGTGAAGTCTGAAATTCAGCTGTGTGCACATACTATCCCCACCTGCAAACACAGGAATGGGTGGCTGCAAACCTGCTTGTAAACCACAATGTGAAGGAGTAATGACCAGAAATATGATCCCTGCCTCTAGGTAACCTGTGTGAATCTGTACAACTGTGAGGTATGGCCACAGCAGGATATGGCCATACTGTCACGTTGATGAATGTACAAGCATGGGATCCTCAACCACCACTATATCAAGGTGCTGAACCATTTACACAGACACATCAGCAAGTGTCTGCAGCTTCCCCTCCATAATGGCATGATTGTGCAAGAATATGTAGGCTGCAGACCGCAAAACTGGACACATCTTCATTCACCCTGTGTTCCCCAGAAAATTACTGCAAGCAGATAAGTATACCTGACAGTAGGTGATGACATAAAACATCACAGTGTAAAACAGTACATATGTCTGAATATCTCTGCTAACACCAAAACCATGTAGCAGAAGCAGCACAGACACAATTACCTACAGTAACCCACTATCCTTTGCCCATTTGACCCCATATTGTCAACCAGTCTACAGATATCCCACAGAAACAGGTTGTTAGCTGTAGGTGTAGAACACAAAAGCCTGCACTGGAGTACAACCTACTTGGAATGGATTAACACATTCAATACAGAAGGTCATGCTGGGCATGCTCCCACACTTAGAGAAATGAAGCCCATTTCTGGAAACAGCAGTGGACTATACATATCTGACAGTCAAAAGATGTTTGTGCACACACTCCATATGGCACATCAGTTATGCTTTGCACACACATTGGATAAGAATACACACATATATCCAAGGACAACACACTATAATAGGCCAAACATAAACATGCATAGATGTGTGGAAGAGAGTGACAGACAGTGACAAAGAGCCTTCCATCATGAGACCTGTCCCACCCAGCACACATCCAATTATTTTATTTATTTATTTTATTTTATTTTACATTTGTTAACCAGGCTAGTCAAACTGGATATATTTCCATTTTCAGTAGAGGCCCTGGGAGAAAAGCTCCGGCAATTTTAGAAATTACAACATTAAAAATTAAAAATTAAAAATTTAAAGAATTAAAAGTAGAAATTGACAGAAAAGGTTTAGAGATAGAAAGTAAGCTAAACAACCAGTATTAATAAGATAGAAAAAGAAGTTAGTTAATTAAGAGAAATTAATCTACTAGAGAGAGTTTATTGGCATATAAATTTTGGAGTATCTGTTAGTCTATCTTACTAGGAATTAGTATGTAACAAATGCATAGTTTGTTTGGAGGTGTTTTTGAGGTTATGTTTAAAGAGAGGCAAGGATGAAAGTAATGTTACTTCATTGGGCAGGAGGTTCCAGTGTTTCAAGCAAGCAGTTTCTTTTAGATTTTGTAAGGCTGGATGAGATTGGAAAGAATAGGAGTACTGTTGGGTTGGTAGAAAATCTTGCAGTGGCAAATCTGGCAATGGAATTATAGGAATTTGCTAGTTTGGTAATATTATTTTTCTTTAGGTTAGTATATATGAAGAGATTAAGTGTGAGTGAGCAATTGTGGTTCTAGCTATAGGAGTTAGGAAAGGTTTAATCTTATATAAGGAGCCTATTTTTCTGTTGACAGTTTTAATAGTATTATTAGAGTATAATAGTACCATTATTGGAAATAACAGAGAAGTTTATGTGGGTGGATATGTTTGTGGGTGTAAAGAGAAGGAGCTTAGTTTTTTTAGCATTGAGAAGGAGGCATCTATTTGTAAACCATGTTTCTACTATGTTAAATACTTTCTGGGTTAGAGAATGTAGTTCTGAGGGGAGTTTGCTGTGCATACTAGCGTAGAATCATCAGTTCATTGATAAATAGTGAGAAGAGAAGTGGTCCTAGAATAGATGATATGTTGTTTTGCCAGAGAACTGCTTGTTGCCTATTGCTCAGATAAGACCTAAACCATTTAATAGTCAGATGGTCAAAGGAGAGGGACTTTAGAATGTTGATGAGAAGGGCATGGCAGATGAGAGGTTATTGTTGTTGCGGTTTCTATTGATGGTATCTATAAAATATAGCAGGGCAGTTGTGGTACTGTGTGATGGTCTAAAACCATGTTGACAGTTTGCTGGAATGTTGTGTTGAGATAAATGATGTAGCAGTTGTTGGTGCATGCATTTTTCCATTATTTTGGCTAAAGGAGATAATAGAACTATAGGTCTGTAATTAGAGTAATCATTTGAATTTCCACCTTTATGTAGGGGAATAATATGGGAGATTTTCCAAATGTCTGGAATCATTCCTTCTGTAAAGGTTCTGTTGATGAGGATGGATACAGGGTATGCAATTACCTTAGCTGCTTTTTGCAAGTATTCTGATGGTATTTGGTCAGCAGAAGGTGTGCAGGGCTTAAGTTTCTGGATGAGTTTACAGATGAGAGTAGTCGAGATAGGTTGCAGTTTAAATGTTGATAGTGGAGGTAATGTTGTGGCGTGAAGGCTTGAGTTGTCTGGGATAAGCTGACTGGCTAGTGTTTGTATGGTCTCTGTGAATTGGCTAAAACCACATGATGTGCAAATGTCAGTCACTTTAGACATTTGCCTCTGGTATCCCTCAGCACTATAGTGTCTGTGGTGCTTGTGATAATTGTGTAACATGACTGTACAAGTCATTATTCATCTACCAGTTGTATACATGTACCTGTTAGATTTAAACCTGTGTGTGCCTGAGTGTTGTGTGCCTGCTTCCAGATGAATGGTTTATGGCCCATGCATACACACTGTACTCCCCATTGCCCTACTTTGGTAAGCCTGCTGATGTAAATCACCTTGAAATACACATTTGGTGAAAGAGTAGCCCTATAAGCTCCATGACACATGCTATAAATGTGTGATGTACTAGTTAGGTAGGAGTTCTAATCCCAGACATGGCGACTCTGTGTGTGTGTGTGTGTGTGTGTGTGTGTGTGTGTGTGTGTGTGTGTGTGTGTGTGTGTGTGTGTGTGTGTGTGTGTGTGTGTGTGTGTGTGTGTGCGGTTGGTTGGTTGGTTGGTTGTGTGTGCATGTAGGGAGCCATGCTTTTGTGGCCAGACACAGTCACTACACTCCCCATTGCCCTCTTTTGGCAGGGCTGCTGTCATTCACTTTGAAATACACCTTTGGGAAAGGTGTAGCCTAGTAAGCTCTGTGATGCATACTATAACTGCATAATGCGGTAGTGTGATGTACTAGATAGGTAGCAGTTCTAATCCCAGACATGGCAACTGTAAAACTTGTGTGTGTTTGTCTGTGTAGGGATCAATGCAGGCCATTCACAGTCATTACAATTTCCATTGCCCTTCATTGGCAGGGCTGCTAATGTTATTCACTTTGAAATACACATTTGGGGAAGGAATAACCCAGTAAGCTCTGTGGCACGTCCTCTAACTGTGTAATGGTGTAATATAATATACTAGTTAGGTAGGAGTTCTAATCTCAGACATGGCAAATGTAGAACTTTGTGTGTGTTTGTATGTGTAGGGATCAATGCTTTTAAGGCCATTCACAGTCACTACAACTTCCATTGGCCTACTTTGGCAGGCCTGCTTATGTCATTCACTTTGAAATACACCTTTAGGGAGGAGTAGCCCAGTAAGCTCCATGGTGCATGCTATAACTGTGTAATGCTGCAGTGTGATGTACTAGCTAGGTAGGAATTCTAATCCTAGACATGGCAACTGTGAAACTGTGTGTGTATGTGTGTGTGTGCGCGTGTGTGTGTGTGTGTGTGTGTGTGTGTGTGTGTGTGTGTGTGTGTGTGTGTGTGTGTGTGTGTGTGTGTGTGTGTGTGCAGGGATCAATGATTTTGTGGCCATTCACAGTCACGAGTCACTCCTAAAAATGGAGAACATAGATATCTGTGCAATAACAGAGACCTGATCCAAGGCTCCAGAGAGCACCCCTGTAACACCAGGTACAGCTCTTCCCACACCTGTCGGCCACCAAACCAGGACCACAATTCTAATGGTGGAAGAGTATCCATATTCACCAAGGATATTCACACCACCAAGCTACTTGCCCAACACAATGCATCTGAAATTCTCCCGGTGCAACTAACACTAGGTAAGACTGCAATTCAAATTGTATAGCTTGCTACAGGTCCCCCACCATGCCCTAAGATTCCCAGTACACCTTTCTAAACATACCTAAAAATATTATGATGCAACCAAACAGCCTAACACTCGGAGATTTCAACTACCGTGCCATTAACTGGGAAAACTACTCATGTACTAACACATGTGACCAATGGTTCTTGGAAATCATAATTCCCAATGCCCTGGATCAGGTAACCCATAGTCCCACCAAGGGCTCCAATATCCTAGACCTGGTCATTACCAACATGGGAAATCGATGCTCCACACCTATGGTCACCCTGTCGGTGGTCAGGTCTGCCCATAAGCTAATCATCCTTAACATCCACATCCCTCCCCCACACCCCAGTAAGGAAACCTCCGTAAAATATATCTCCAAAGCCAACTTCATGCTACACATATCAGACATGACAAATGTCATGACACCCATGCAGACGGGAACTGAAAGGTCGACTGCTGAATCCTACACTAAGGCACTGTACAAGCACATCCACTCGTGCATGAATTGTGCCATTCCAAATAGAACCAAGACGCTTCTCACCAATTAAAGGGAGCCAATGTGGTGGTCCCCTGCCATAAACAAACTTTACAACAAAAGGAAGAATCTGTTGCAGAAAAGATGAAATTCCAGGGATGTAAAATACTCCATTACCAGCCTCAGTAAGAAGCTGAGATCCTTCATAAAATCCTCGGAAACTAGTTACGAACATAATATAGCCAAAGATTTCAAAAACAACTGCAAGCCGTTCCATAGCTATGTCAGGAATCTAAATGACAATGCTCAGATCTGCTCTGAGCTACAACAGGATGCTATTAAATATACTGATTCCAAGAATATTGCCAATATCCTGGCAGATCGATTCAGGGCCAAGTGCACCCGCTCCCACCCCCTAAAGGGCCCATCTCAATATCACATGATTGTCAGAGTCCAGTAATAATGGCCACACAGGTAAAAGCCACACTCTCCAGAGCTAAGAAAACAGCATCCATGGGACCAGACAACATCCTAGGCTCTGTTCTACATGAACTACAAAATGAACTGGCACCTCACCTATGTGCCATGTCTAATCATAGCAACACCTCAAGCTTCGTGCCACCTGAGTGGTGCACAGCTACAGTTATCCCAGTCCACAAGGGGGGAATCTACCTCGGATCCTGAGAACTACCACCCCAGCAGTCTGATGAGCCTGATCTGCAAGGGCATGGAATGTATTATCATGGAACATACAAACAAAGACATTGGCAACCTGAAAACATGGACCCCACCCAGGTTGGGTTTGTGAAGGGCAGATCATGTGTCCTGAACCTGATTGACATCTTCAAACCAGTCTGCAAAGCTGTGAATGAGGGTAAGGCAGTTCACACAGCCTATCCTGACCTCACAAAGGCCTTCAACACCATCCCCCAGTCTGGAATCTTAGATAAACGTACTAAGCTGGCCATTAATCCCTACATTACCCGATGGGTTGCCAACTGTTGTACTGACAGAACCCACACTGTAAAAGTAAGCGACTCCAAATCCAGCCCCAGACAAGTGACATTTGGAGTACCTCAGGGTTCAGTCCTGGGACTGCTCTTGTTTGGCATCTACTGCTCTGAAGTACAGGCCAACACTAAGGGACTCTGGATAACAAAGGTCGCAGAGGACTGCAAAATGGGAGCCAATACTGAATCCCCAAATTATGTGAATATTCCACAAAAGGGCATTACAGAAAGAGATGCTTGGTGCCAGAGCCATGGCCTCAAGCTCAATGCCAAGAAATGTATAGTTATCCCCTTTGGGAAGGGACATGTACCCATGAAGTACCACATAGGTGGCAGTACACTAAACACTGAAAGTGTGATAAGAGACTTAAAGACACAGGTGGACAGTGGTCTTACCTTTGATAACCACATCGCCACAACAGTCAGGAAATCCACCTATGTAGCACACCTCATCACTAAGGGCTTTTCATCCAGAAAAAAGAAGGCCATTGTCCCAATGGAGTCATCTCTCTGTAGACCCAGTATAGAATACAATGCCCCGTTTGGTATGTACCTCTCAAGACATCTGCAACAACAAGAAAGGCTGCAGAAATACCTCACTAAAAGAATCACAGGCCTAAACCAGATGCCCTATGCTGACCATCTGAAAATCATCCAGCTATAGTATGTAACATATCATCTATTCAGAGGCAATCTCTGCTTTACATACAATGCCATGTCAAACCCAGAGCTGTTGGACATGCTACATTTAAAGAAATCACAATCCCTCAGAACCACACTCTCCAGGGATCCAAACCATAAACAACCAGTACATCCCCCATTACCATATTGCACATGCCTGGGGATACTCTTCATGTAACATGTAACCTGGAACACACCTCATCCTAATAGCTGTGTGGTGTGTGCAATTAAAGCCACACACATTAGTAGCACTACATACCTCGGTAGGGGTCTAGTCACAGGGTTGCCAAGTAAGAGTGTGCATGTATGTGGAGGAATCTACTTCAGTTTGCAGAATATACATGTCCCAGGAGGTCATCTGTCTGAGAACTGCCTGGCATATGCTAACATTTCACAGGTATCATCCTGTGGACATACATTCCATCACAACTAGTGTTAGATGTGTAAATACCCTCTTCCCCACTGTATAGGTGTGCATCGATACTGGGGTTGGTATATATAGCTGTGCGTAGTTGTTGTGGACACAGCCACCATCATTGCAGTTACTGTTGAGTGTATCCCCCTGCTTAGCTGGCCATAATACTGTAAAGTTCATGTTAACATGTTAGGTAGTTGTCTATCACACTACCTGTGGTTCTACGGCACCTCTCACCCTCCAAAGGATAGGGGTGTGCCACCCATACCAGCACACATATGTTTACTGAGTTGAGGATTGCACTACATTGGGGAAGGGGACATATACCCTGCCAGTACCATCGTCAATGTCATTAAACTAGTGGACTGCTTATTCCCCAGTGTGATGTTGTGCCTATTCTTGCTTGGTGGAATTACATAGGCTAGAATGGGTTTCTTGCACAGGTACATGCATCCATGTGTACAGTATTCTCTGTGTATTGCATCAACACCAAAGCCTCTGTGTGTGTTATACACAGACATGTGTTGTGTACCACCCAGTACACTTACCATTGTCCACTGTAGAAGGGCTACTAACAGCAGCCACCATGCAGTCACCTGTATACACCACCCCAGACCTATTAGCCATGTGGCACAAGCAGTAACTGTTATACAGACCTGTGACATGTGTTCACCTGTACCCATGATATAGCACAGCCAAGGTGTCACCACAGTGCCATACCCCTTGTAGGATACTACAGCAGACCATCCTCCTGCTGATACATGGACACCTACAACACAAACAGAGTACTTTATAGAGCCCACGGTCACTCAGTGTTAATTATGGTTATAATGCATCATGGCTGTGCAGCTATACTTCCTGACATGTAAGCATTAAAGTTTACTGCTGATAACATGTTACACAGCAGTACATTGGTGCACCATAGTACAGTCACAGTGTGCATCAGAACCATATTAACCAGTCCCTGCATTGATGTTATGGATGACAGGGATGTGGCACAGGCATCATCATATGCACATGGTGTGTTGTTGGTTTGCCAGAGACCTAGGCTGACCCATACATTTGACACTATGTGTGTGAGTGAGGGGTTTTAGCTAGTGATATGGCTATGGTGATGTTTTGTGTGTAGATATGGGGTTGCCCTAGCTGTGTTGATATTGTGTGTGAGTAAGCATGCATACAGTTCTGCCATGTGGCTGCCCCATATAGGTGTTTGTTGGACAGCTGCAGACCATATCTGGCAGGGTGCGCAGTTCACTGCCTCCGGCCATGGACATGAGAACTGTTCCTACCAGGGGTTCCACGGGCACTTCCAGGTACAAGCCACAATATGGTACTCGCCCCTGATGATGACATATGTCCGATGGAACCAGGTCCCTCCTGGGACTGGCCAGGGCCACATGCACATGGCCTTCTGTGATGTGGTGTGAAAAGCAACCCCCTTCAGTGTTGGGGCTGGTACTACCATTACGAGAGCGGATTGGTGTCCTTGCACATCGATGTTGACCTCCAGCTGTTGGTGTTGCTGGCCTACGGCCATGGACAATCAACCATCTCTCCATGGCCTATGTATAATAATGAAGGGTACCTGCAAGATCACAGATATTGTCAGCAACAGCTGAATGAGTAGCCCTCTGCAGCCTCAGAGCCTGTCTGGTGTACCATTCCATACATGTCTGCACCTCCATGACCGCCTGAAACATGCATTAGGTGGTACCAGATATGACACTTCTGCCAGGGGGATGAAGACCAGCAGCCCTCCAATGAGCACCCCTGTACATCTGCCTATGTGGTACCCTGCTGGACATCTGGCTATGACCGCTGTGTTCAGACACAAATGCCACAGATATCACACTGTCCTGTTCACTGCCATCCACCACCAAGTGTCCCACTGCTATAGCCACTGGTGATGGGGTATGTATAGGCACTGTGATTGTGTGCTGGGATGGGGTGTATAACAGCGGGATATCAAACAATGGTGCAGCTTCGGCCTCTGACAACCCTGCCTGTGCCTCAACACACCTATCATCATTTTCAGTATCTGTATGGACACCAACATCAGATTGCCTGCAGGATGGACCTTGACCCACCTCATCACCTGTGAGGGGAAAACAAGAAACACACTTTAAGACCTGTACGTCATTGCTTAACAGTACACACACACACACACACACACACACACACACACACACACACACACACACACACACACACACACACACACACACACACACACACACAAACACCACACACGCACACACATGCGCGCACACACACACACACACACACACACACACACACACCCTGACATTCCACTATAATACTTACCGGTCTCTGAGTTTACATACTGTCCCTAGTTTAAGTTCCCCATCCTGCATCAGTCTTGGATACTTACATTCATTACTATCAATCATTAATGTATCATTCTTCTAATTGCCTAGAAAAGTGATCACAAAACATGACCTGTTACTCCATTACCTTTTTGACTTGAATGGAGTCAGTTTTTCAAAGACTCCCTGATGCCATTCAGTGTTCACCTTGGGTTTGTCCAGACATCTTGAGCATGGCCCCCATATGTTAGAGGCTGCTACAGTCACTCAATAATGTCATGCACTGGAGTGTCATACATAACTATTGTTCAGTAGATGCAAGATCTGTTGCTCTATTAACTTTTTATGTGGACTACAGTAACATTTGGAAAAACTCTCTGGTGTTGTCTAATAATTCCCCAATGCATCTGTAGTGCTGCATACATGGGTATTCTTCCATCTCTCTGCTGCTTGCAATTATAACAGTATAGTTTCTCTCCCAATGCATGTTCCATGCTACAGACCTTATTATGCTATCAGCTGTCCTGAGATTACATGTCAGAGAAGTATTCCTGGTGGCCCATGTGTCTGTCCATGTCCATGTACTGCACAATTTCAAAGGGAAGTCAAGAGGTATGAACAACCCCACACTCACACATGTACATACATGGGCACACACACAAACACACACACACATACACACATACATCCTACATACATCAACCCCCCTCCACGCCATCAGATTGCACTTACAGACAAAATAACCCCCCCCGCACACACACACACACACACACACACACACACACACACACACACACACATACACAGATACACACTTACAGGTGAGGTTGCACAAAGATATTACACACAGACCTCCCATTACCCATCTTTCAAAATGCATGCCATATGGCACTCAACAGTATGCAGTGCAGCTACAGTCAATCCCTGCCAGCAACATTATACATCTCTGTGATGCATGAATTGTGCTAATAGGTGATGCCCCTTCCCCTGGAACACACTGAACCCATGTACATAGTATTGCTGTGCACCTGTTCGGCACCCTGATGTGTACTGTGCACCATACCTCACAGGTGTACACACCATTGCTGAAAGTGTTTTACTGTATCAGTTATGTTTGCTCTGCTGCTCACAGCTCCTATGTGTTTGTCTGACACATACCTGGGATGATGTCATTTGTGAATGCCTGATGTCTGATTTACAGATCTCATCATCAGCAATGCATGTATGCCCAATACGATACAATTACACGGATAACCTTCAAACCTTACCATGGCTATGGGGATTGTACACACCCTTATTGATATGATGCCCTCTTCCTTGATATGCCATGGGACTACATTACTGCATATGTTGACATTACACAAACCTGATATGTGGCATATGACCTGTACATCAGATGCAGTGCCAAACAAATGTGTCAGTTGTGCAGATGCTGAATGAGATACATACACTTTGTGGATGCATATGGGTGCACGCCCTTATCATGATGGTTTGTTGCACCTACTGTGATGTGTACTACAGCAGTCACTATTCCTGGCAGGGGTATACTAGCATGGGCCATCTGCATTTGTCAGTATTTGGTCAGTCTGCCCTACAAATGTCCCCCAACTCTGCATGATTGCAAGGTCAAATCATGTGCACATCCCTTGGAGGTCACACACTGCCGTCACTATTGCTGTGGAGTCAGGGTTATGTCTGCCACAGTTCCTGACCTTGACTGTGTGCAGATACAGCCATTTGTACCATCCTTTGGATCTCTGCTTCAGTGCACTGTTGTGTCATGATGACACCCCCTCCCCACCCTCAGCCTTTTTGCAGATGCTTGACAACTATGGCCTACAGATGTGTGTCATTTTGCAGTGTCCCAAACACTGAACACCAGCCTTGTCCCAGCTAATGAATGGCAAACATACAGGTGTACACTGGCACTGGCAAGGTACAAATGGGGATGGTGGGCCTGGGGTGGGGTGAAGGGTTGGTTGTGCAACACATGTATCTTAATTGATACTGTCTGTAGGTTTCCAACGTGGTCTTGGTACACCAATACACATTGCAACACATGCCTTTTGGGGACATTTTCTGTTATGAATACACTACCTGTAGAGAGGCCTGGCTGATGTTTCCTGTGGTACAACTTTCCCATCTGATTACCCTAACCCATGGGCCACACTTATGCAGAGTCCAGGCAATTGCTGACACGGGTACTGCTCAGCTAGTACTTGCTAGACATTCCTGCAACTCCCTCAGTGTTGTGGCATGTTACTAGGCAGCCTGCATGACCAGTTTGCAACATGTGACATCATCTGTCTTGGATGGCCATCTGTTTATTTTCTACATTAATCCTGTCCCATACATCCTCACCACATACATGACTGCGTTGTTTGCCATGGTATATGCAATGGTGAGGTATGGCTACATGTCCAACTCCTGGGTGCTACCTGTTGGGTATGGGGTCCATGCCATGGCATTTAAGATGTGTGCAAGCCACAGCTGCCTCTGTTGAAGGTAATTGAGCACATTTGATGGCCAAACATCTTGAACAGCACACCATTTCTTGGTGTGACATTGGAAACCTGTACTTGCTGGAAGGTCCATACTCATGAAGAACGCATGATGTCAGTACCTCAACAGCTGCTTCCACTATATTTTATCTTGCATGTAGGCACACATATGCATCCAGTGTTTGTGAAGGTATGTAGTCCCAATATTTTCTGTCCTAACATAGGATTCCATATTACAGAATCATTGCTCATATTAGGACCACATTGCAGGTTGTAAGGGTTGTGGACTGCAGTATTGTGATATGCCGTAGTGTAGATTTGTAACAGTTGCCATTGTAATATTGGTATATACACTGTTGTAGCACTGTATAAGGGTGATGCTTCAGACATGTACCTAATGTAGGCCATTTGTCCCACCATTAGGTTCATCTCTGAGCACACATTTTGCAATCACAGGATGTTAGTTATATTGCAGGAGTCTCACATACCTTCAGATACACCATCATGGTGACCACTGTGATGCAGTGCAGTTAACAGCAACAATACGTGAACGTGTACAGCATGCATTATGGGTAGGTGTGTTAAATGTGTGCATGGAATATACCATGGCCAAAACATGACCGGTGTATTGGCAAACCTGAACAAACACCATACTCACCAGTTACAGGCTACTACCCTGGAGGTATACCAGAGGGACGTACATAATTGTGTGAGAGATGTGATGTAAGTAGCCACACCTATGTCATTGGTACAGGGTGGGTGCAACATTACAGTACATCAACAGTACAAGCCCACAATACTACAGATTATGCAAATCTGTTTATTATTACAACACAGCAACAGACTATATATATTTCATCTCACATATGCATGATCTAACTGTATAGATGTGATGGATATGCAATAGTAGTCTACTGATGGGTCTTATGGCCTTACCTGCATGGTCCTCTGCCATTGTGTGGGTAGCACCCACCTCCACTATGCTCTCTGCTAGGTGTTGTGTTTGCGGGTGGGTAGGTGCCCCGAGGCTGGCAAGGAGCTTCTCAACATTTGTCAGGGGATGCTAGATGGCATAACCTCCTAATGTTACAAGCTGGTCCCCCCTAACTGCAGCAGCACTCTAGCATGGCGAAGTAGATCGGTGCATTGATGTCAGACCTGCTCATAACTGCGGTTATGCAGGCCGACATCAATTACCCTTTGGACAAGATCGATCCACAGGGTGGTTCACTCCTGCAGATAATGGGCTGTTCAGCCAAACAAGGTGTGGTAGTGATGCACCAGGTATGAGATGATGACATCATTCTCCTCCGCTGTATAAATTGGCAAGAGTTCCCTTGAAATATTGCCTGAAAGACATAAAGATGGAAACAGGTCTGAGGACCTCATACTGCAAGGTTATCATAGTTGTTAATACACATCTCTGCCCCCCCCCACCATATCTGCAACAACAATCTGATAACACAACTCAATGGGTATGTTTACAGAAGACCTACTGTTGGGACATATATCATACTGTACAACACTTTCTGCTATGTGTTTGTAGTCATGTTCCATGTTGGGATGCTATCAATGGTGGCCTGTTACGGACAATGTCACGTGCATGCCATTGTAAGGGACACTATGGCTCCATATATGCATTTTCAGTGAATCGAGCTTTCAGTGAATTGTGCACAGTGAAATGTGTTTCAATGAAATGTGCTTTCAGTGAATAGTTCTAGACCCATATATATATATATATATATATATATATATATATATATATATATATATATATATAGATAGACATATATATATATATATATATATATATATATATATATATATATATATATATATATATATATATATATATATATATATATATATATATAGACATATATATATATATATATATATATATATATATATATATATATATATATATATATATATATATATATATATCAATTGAAACTTCTTTTAGTTGTAGTAATTAATACTGAGCTAGTAGAAAGGAAATAAAAACTCAGACACTGAATAGATGATTAAGCTTTCACTCTCATTCAGGTGGAAGAGCTTCATCAGAATAACCTATAGTCAACAATACTTACATTATATGTAACTAGAGTCACATGTTAACAAAAAGCCAATGAACTACTTATAACTTATTGGTACAGTAACCAATAGTACAACCAGACAATATTTAAACTGTGCCAATCATCTTAACACAATAACCATGAACATATATATGAATGACAGGGGCATGAATATTAAATAAAAACTCCCTTTTGTAAGCTTATCATTGAACAAATATACAGTATACACACTAAATATGCATGTAGGAGACATGAATATTCATATAACTGTACAAATGGTGACTTACAAGTGTGTCAAAGGTCAAGGATGGATGCAAACACATTTTGTAGAAAGAGAACAACTGTCAAAATAGAATTAAATCTTCCATTTTAAAGCGCATTTAATATTAACACTTTTATTCAGTCCAGGGTATGTTTCTGAATTAAGCAGTAATTGCCGTTTAAGTTCTCTTAGTTCTAAATATAATTCCCAATCTCCAAAAAACAGTCAACTTGTTCTAATACTATGAAGTAAAATTTACTAAAAGAAGTACAAAAAAATGCTATGTTTAGCAAGGGCATTATTTAAGTTCTTTGCCCTGATGGGTCCTAGATGCTCCTTAATTCTATCTGAAAGTTTTCTTGTACTTTTACCTACATAAAATGCTTTGCAAGATACACAAATACCTGCATATACTACTGCTGTAGAATGGCAGAAGAAATATTTCAAAAACGTAATAGTATAATTACAATGTGTGAATGTGTACTGAGATCCTATGAAAATGTTAGGGCATACCACATTTATTACATGAATGCATCCCATTTTGAGAGTTAGAAATAGAAGTAGAATTAATAAGAAAAGGTAAATCTCTGTTTTCTAAACTCATTCTTATGGTTTTGGTTCTTTTAAATGAAAAGGTAGGTGCAGTGCCAATAGCAGCTGACATAAATTGTGATTCAGTTAATAACTCCCAGTTATTCGAGATGACATTTCTAATTTGTGACATGTCCCTAGAGATAGGTAATGGGAAACTAAGGGTTCTGTTAATGTTACTTCGTTTTGAAGTATTAGGTGTAAAACCATGTAGTAAAATAGGTAAATATTTAGTGTGTCTGTCATTAGAGATCTCGTTACATATACTGTTAATAAGAGATGGAGGGTAATTTCTTCGAAGAAACATGCGTTTTAACAAAAAAGATCAGGTGATGGCCTCTGTACTAATCAGTGTCCACCACTTGGTACCTACATGCAGTCTGCTGTGTAGTACTTCCACTTATCACTGTCATGGCAATCCACTACTATAAATTCCTGCATCGTGAGGGCATGGTCCCTTTACCTTTCCTGTATGGAGGACATCCTTCCTGTGTGTGGGCAGCAGTGTTACAGACAGCAGGTAGCAATACCTCTTAAAAGAGAACTTGCAGATGCAGGCCAGCTACATATTTGTAGAAGGTGTCATACCTACAGACAGTGTGAGTAGTATTGTTTTATATGCATTGTATACCACTAGTGTTACAGGGTTTGTGTGTACATACTAGTTTAGCATGGAATGCAGTCTGTCTGCATAGCTCTCAATGGTGGGCCTTTCCACATGATGACCAGAGGATTGCCTGTTATGTTTTGTCTGTCCACCACACAGGTCTGTTGAGTGCTATTAGTACATGGCTACATCCATTTGTGCTTCTGACTTCATATTCTTGACAAAGTGTATGTTGCAAACTATCCTGTAACACCAGCAACTTTCGCAGTGTATAACAACAATATTGCAAATATGGTCCTGTGTTCCGGACTCTGTCCTCCACCTATATACCAGGCTTTGTCCATATGACATCCTGTAAGAGGTTATGCAGTGGCCTGTGATTATGTTGTGTTGCCATTCCTGCCATCATTCCAGTGATGTTGTGGTCCCCACACATATTGTGGGGTAGGGTCCATGTATGTGGGCTACAGCTAGACAAAACATGTGTGCCCTTCTGCAATCCATAGGTCAGTGTATGTAACTTTGTTATATGCCCCTGTAAGTCAGTCTATGGGGGATATCAGGACATCAGTCAAGTTTTGTACATAGATATGAATGTATATGTGCAGTCGGACATCTGTTACACACTCTGAACATCTTACTGCAACAAATCTGTCCAATGCCTGTCTAAATGAGTGTGAAGGGGACCAAATTAGGGTCCTCTTTTAATTATTGCCCTTATCCCTTCCTCCACAGCAACAACTGTTCTGCCTTACAACAAAATAATAAGTCCTACCAGTCTTGAACTCAGGGTCATGTAAACTACAATCAAAGCAATGTACCATTACACCATCTGAGCCATATAAAATAGTGGTGACTGTCCAAACATATCAGTTAGTACAGTCATTCAACAGTAGGGAAAGGAGTCTGTAGAATCAGTCAGGGTCTCTATATGTACATGTATATATGTATGGAGATGCATATATGTGGACAACCCTATACATAATGCATATACCTAGCACAGTAGCTTATTAATCTAGCTACTTACCATACAATAAGACATTCTTATTGAAACAATTGACAATGTCTGTTATGTACCTCACAAACAGAAGTGTTTCTGCTGTCTACTGATGAATTATGTTCTACATCTGTAACCATGTACAGCATCTGTAATCTGTTTAAACTTGTAATTATGTTCTACAGCTGTTTTACTACATTTGCTTAATCTAGTATTATGTTCTACAGCTTAAACAAAATCTATCATTTTTAAATGATATATTTGTCAAAGTGTACAATTGTCTGTAACATTTGAATATGGAGCTTTTCTCCCCGGGCCTCCGCTGAAAATGGACCTGCGTCCAGTTGGACTCTCCTGGTCAATAAATGTAAATAAATAAATAAATATATGTGTATGTGTGTGTGTATATATATATATATATATATATATATATATATATATATATATATATATAGACATATACAGCTGCATTTATATCTACATATATGCATACACACACATATATATATAGAAACGTATACAAATACATACAGATATACATATATATATATATATATATATATATATATATGTATATATACACACACACATCAATATACAGAAATATGTGACAGCTACAAACACATGCAATCTGAGGGTCATGCTGCTGCACATTAAAAGTCTAAATCTGAAAATGCACTCACTGGAAGTATTCCTTAAAATGTGGAACAATGACATCTGTGCTGTAACAGAAACCTGGTTAAAGGCAGCGGGAAGCACCCCTTCACTACCAGCCTATAACTCACTCCACACTTTTTGTTTGCAGAACATGGACTGAAGCTCCAAAGGTGGTAGTATTTCCATATTCATTAAGTATGTATGCACCTCCAGAGTGGTAGACCAACATTATGCATTAAAGATCCTGCAGGTGCAGCTAACATTGGGTAAGACAGTGGTTCAAGTTGTAGCTTGCTATAGGTCCACAATAATGTCCCAAGTCTCACACTCCATGTCCCTAAACACCTTGGACGATATTAGTGTCCAACCTAACACTCTCATACTGGTTGACTTTGACTACCCCACCATTAACTGTGAAAGCTACTCATGTACATGCCCATCACATCGACCTGGTCCTTGCTAACATGGGCGACTATTGCTGTACACCAATAGTCAACTCCTCCCTTGTTATATCTGAACACAAATTAATAACCTTTGAAAATCTACAGCCCTCCCACCCCCCCTGCATAGGCTGGCCACCTGTGAGGGTGGCTGACGTCATACCAGCATGATGTTTCAGTCAAATATGACACCTCATGTTGCCATATGCATCAGTACACTCACTGTGGCCTATTTGGCTACAATATCACATACATAGGGATTGTTAAGGGACACAGACCACTTCCAACTATGTATAGGTTGCAAACATATGGATAATCCAGGCACATCTGTACAGAGGACTGTACAATGGTTTAACCTGCTGCATGTGAGGCAGATGCTGTTACCACACTATACAAAGTAATAGCAGCAGGAGGTGGTCACCAGCCGTGTATGGTTCACACATTAAAATGGTATAAGCCACCCAAGACATGATCCCCACACACACACAGTTGCCAGCATTGGGATTAAAACTCCTGCTTATCTAGGTATTTCTACTATAGTGCTACAGAGTTATCAGATGCATCACAGAGCTTATACATTTCCACCTGGTCCAAAGGTACATCTATGGTAGATGACATCAACAGGACTACTAAACTGGAATGAGAGGAAGTGTGAAGGGTAGTACACAAGTCAAAAAGGTATAAGCCAGACAGTACATGATTCACACACACTTGGCAGTATTGGGATTTGAACTCCTGCCTATCTAGTTATGTAGAGTATAGTGTCACACACAGTTACCACATGTGCTACAGAACTTACTGAACTTTCTCATGGCCAAAGCTGCTGATAACTGCGCAGCTGAGGTAAAGTATTACAGGTGACAGAAAGTCTGCCTTCTGTTCCACCCGTACATCATGCTAGTTCTTTCTGTCTTGCACTTTAAATAGCATTATGGCTTAGCACTTCACCAGGTTATTGTATCCAGAAGTGTTGCACACCTGGGGGCCATCAGCAGTACTCGTTCTTCACAGAAGTAGCCCCAGTACTTACTAATTATGTCCACCTGTCCTGGCATTTTTGAGGGGCAGATTTCTGTGCTTTCACCCATTAACCTGGTGCACTTGTCCATTCTGTGGCACTGTTGCAACTGCCTCATGTACAAAGACAACCTCCCCTCTAAACTCGAAAGACTCAGACCTGTCAGAGTTACCCATATATCACCCAATGTGAACATATGCACTCTCCAACAAAGACTGGACTAGCAGGTCAAGAGGCTAAGATCAACACCTGCAACACACCATGCTGAACACATAGCTCACCATGACACCCACTTTGACAGCCATGACATACAGTGAAAAGCCACACACCCACCTTCACAGAGGCACTCAATGGACATTTACACAAACAGCACAGACCAGCAAGATAGACACCCACTCAAACACAGCCACATGGCACATGCTAACGGACACATATTTAACCTACACAGTGTGGCCCTCAACCTAAGCTCCTAAGGCTAACCACCTTGCACAATACAGTAATCATGGGTAACTTAGTACTGAGGCACACACATATTCCACTCACTAAGTTGAATATGGAGCAGGTAACAGCCAAATATCTATCACATGCCAGCATCCAACACATGACACAGCCAGTCATGGCACTCCACAACAACTACAGGTATCACTCTGTATCCATGTGGGTGTGAATGACTTGGGACACACCTCCCTGGAGTACATGACAAGAGACATGGTTGAACTCTCTTATTATGTGGTCCAGGCAGGTGTGACAGTAGCCCTGAGCAGTGTACTGCCATCACCCAGAATGATGCTGTGGTACTATCAAAAGATGATTGACTGAAACATTGGCTTACGTGTTTTGTGTCATTCTCAGGGGATCCAGTACCTCTTGGATTGGGATGTCATGATTGACAGAACCCAATGGCTTTCCACATATGTCCTACATCTGTCCACCCTGGGTTTTCAAGTACTGGCTAAGTGTCTTGCCACCCCTATGATGCCTTAGGCAGTGTTCCTAATGTAATTACCACCATAACAGCTAGACATGTATGCAATCTGAGGGTCATGCTGCTCAACAGTAGACATCTAACTGTCAGGCTGCAGTCACTAAAAGCACTCAGAGGGAAGGAAACATGTCCGCTGTAAGGGAGAGGTGGCTCACAGCAGCAGACAGCAGACCTGCAGTATCAGGCTATGATGCATTCCACAGCTGTCAGCCCCCAGAAATGGACTACACCACACCTCCACAGGTGGTGTTGTCTCCATATTCCTTATGGCTAGGAAAACCTCCAGAGTAGTATCCAAGCATAATGCAATGGAGATACGTCCAGTACAGCTGCCTTGGGGTAATAGTGCAATCTAGCCCATAGCCTGCTATGGGTCCACATCTATGTCCCTGTCAATGCACATTCCTCAACACCCTGTCATCTATGATGGTCCAATGCAACACTGACATAGTATGAGACTTCAACTACCCCTCCCTCACCTGGGGAAAATAGCCAAGCACCAGTACAGTGGTCCAACACTTCTGGGATTCATCATTTCCAGTGCCATGGACCAGCTCATACTGACCCTGGTAGAGGATGCAACAACCTTGACCTGTGTTGACTACTTAAATATGGAACTGTTGCTCATCCACAGATGTCAATCCCTACATGGTGAGATCCACACAGGCTGTAATCAACATGGAACTCAACATGTCAGCCACAGCCCCCACAAAAGTAACCACCTGGTAAAATCTCTCCAAAGCTGACTTTGCAGCCATGAAAACAGGGGTGGATTATTATATTGCACCCATGGCAATGGGAATAGCTGCATGACTGTGGAATCATACACATATGCACTGTACAAACAGGTACATGAATGCATGGTACTAGCCAGAGCCAACAGAATCCACACACTGTCCTCCAAACACTGGGAGACAATGTGATGGTCCCCTGCCATTACTAAAGTGTACATCAGAAGGAGGACACTTTTGCAGAGAAAGGTGGTGTCCTAAGACTGTTGAACTCCCTTATTAGCCTCAAACACAACTTTGGATCCCTCATGGAATCCCTTACAAGCATCTATGACAGCAGACATGCAGCAGACTCTGACGACAATCACAACAGCCTTTGATAGTAACATCAACAACCTCCACAACATTAAACACAAGTGCTGTGAGTTACTGCAGAATGCTAATACCTATCCTGAGACAACAGATATTGACCACGGTCTTGGCAACACATTCAATGCAAGCTTTAACCCTCTCTCCCCTCACAAGTGAAGTGCTGAGTGAATGTGTTCTCACTTGCTGTATCCCATTTCTGTTCTAGACATCTGTGTGTTACCAGGATGTGGCCCTGCAGCAAGACCATGGGGTATGGCAGTGTGGGAACACATCCACCATGTCATAGGCAGGGTACAGCTGTATGTGCATGGAAATCCCCGGTTTGTAACACAGTGATTGCATATGCCTCACAGATTATAGGGCTGAGGGTTGTACATAGGTATATGTTGATTTACAACATCTGTTGTAGAATGGAGAATGGTACGTGTTGTGGTTTGGACACACTTCCAATTGCTAATAACCACAGCCACAGGGGATATTCATAGGTTCATAGGTAGGTACTAGGTTATTGGCCCATGGGCCTAAATAAGCCTAGTCAACAAGGTTCCCTGGCTTACGCCACCCAAGAAAGTTATTTTCCTGTGCCCCTGTCGAGCAGAGCCACAGAAGTGAACCCCAGGTGTATTTCTTATTTCCCATCCACTTATCAAGATATTTCTTGAAGAGTGCTAATGAGGAACTTTGCTTGATATATATGGGTAGCTTGTTCCAGAGTATGGGAAGTCTCTGGGACAGGAATCTATCCCTGCAGCATGTCCTGTTTATTGTGGTGACAAGGTTTAGGTCCCTATAACAGCTCTGAGTTTCACATAGCTTTATATGTTAGGCAGAGATCACTTTGGAGTAGGCAATATGCTACGGAGTAAAGCTGGAGTTTTTTGAGACAGTCAATGTAGGGCATCTGTTTGATGCCAGTAATCCTCTTTATGAGGTACTTCTGCGTCCTTTCCAGCTGCTGCAGATGTCTTGTGAGGTACATTCCAAAAGGGCCCTTGTACTCTATAATGGTTCTAATGAGTGTCGAGTAGAGGGGAACAATGACCTCTTTTTCCCTAGATGAGAACCCTTTTGTGATGAGGTGTGCCATGTAGAAGGATTTCCTGACTACTGTGGCAATGTAATTATCAAAGGAGAGACTACTGTCCACCTGGGTCCCCAGGTCTCTTATCACACATTCGGCGATAAGTAGACTGTTGCCTATGTGGTAGTTCATGGGTACAGAGTTTTTACCAAAGGGGATGACAATGCAATTTTTGGCATTGAGCTTGAGGCCATGGCTCTGACACCAGTCATCTGTCTCAGTGTGGCCCTGCTGTAGGATGTCCACATCATATGGGGGCTCAACTATGGCTCCTAGTTTGCAGTCATCTGTGAACTTTGTTAGCTAAAGGCCTTCTGTGTTAGCCTGTATTTCAGAGAAGTAGTTACCAAACAGGAGAGGTCCCAGGACTGAACCCTGTGGTACTCCACTTGTCACTAGTTTGAAGTCAGATTTGGAGTCTGCAACTTTTACAGTATGGGTTTTGTCAGTGAGCCAATTGGCAACCCATCTTGTGACGTAGGGATTTAAACCTAGTTTAGTGAGTTTAGCTATAATTCCAGAATGGGGGATGGTGTTGAAAGCCTTGGTGAGGTCAAGATAGGCTGTGTAAACCACCTTATCCTCATCTACAGCTTTGGTGATTGCCTCAAAGAAGTCGATCAGGGTCAGGAGGCATGATCTGCCTTTCACAAACCCAAACTGGGTGGGGTCCAGAGTTTGGAGGTTACCAATGTCTTTGTTTATGAGTTCCATGATGATACGTTCCATGGCCTTACAGACCAGGCTCATCAGGCTAATAGGGGGATAGTTCCCGGGATCAGTGGTGGCTCTCCCTTTGTGGAGTGGGATAACTGTTGCTGTGCACCATTCAGTGGGCACAAAGCCTGATGTGAGACTATGACTGAACATGGTGCTTAGGTGGGGATCCAGTTCGTTCTTGAAGTTCATGTAAAATGCAGTCTGGGATGTTGGCCAGTCACATGGATACTGTGTTTTCTGCTTTAGAGAGTGCAGCTTTTACCTGCGTAGTTGTGATTACAGGGACTCGGCATTCTTCCTTTATAGATATGGGCCCTTTAGGGGGTGAGACGGGGGTAGAATTAGCACTGAACCTATTTGCCAAGACGTTGGCAATATCAGTTGGTTCTGCAATTTTCATGCCTTTGTGCTGTAACTCAGAGCAGATTTAGGTGTTGCCATTGAGATTCTTGACATAGCTATAGAATGCTTTGTGGTTGTCCCTAGATTCAGTAGTGATTTTGTTTACGTAGCTAGCTTTGGAGAAACTTATAAGGGATCTCAGCTTCTTACTGAGGCTGACCAGGGAACTCCTCCACTCCTGGGATTTTACTCTCTTTTGCAACAGTTTCTTCCTTCTGTTGTAGAGTTTGTTTATGGCAGGGGACCACTAGACTGGCTTCCTTTTTTTGGATTATAGCGTCTTGGTTCTGTTTGGGATAGCACGATTCATGCACTCGTGTAAGTGCTTATAGAGTGCATCTGTGTAGGATTCAGCATTCATAACTGTATTGTCCATCTGCATGGATGTCATGAAGTCCACCACTTCTGTCTTAAGAAGCATGAAGTTGGCTTTGGAGTAATTTTTTTACCATGATTTCCTTAATGGGGGTGGGGCGGGATGTGTATATCTAGGGTGATTAGCTTATGGTCAGATCTGATCGACGAGGATTTGACTTCAGGTGTGGAACATCAGTCACTCATGTTGGTAATGACTAGGTCTAGGATATTGTTGACCCTGGTGGGGGTGTGGATAAGTTGATCCAGGGCACTGGAATTTATGAATTTCAGAAAGCATTGAGTGAAGGAGTTGGTACATGAGTAGTTTTCCCAATTAATTGTGGGGTAGTTGAAATCGCCCATTACTAGGGTGTTTGGTTGAACCCTAATAATTTCCAGTATATCAAGAAAAGAGGAGTGGGAATCCTGGGGCATGGTGGGGGATCTGTAGCAATCTATATTTGGATTGCAGTTTTGCCCAGAGTTAGTTGCACTTGGATAACCTCGGATGCATTATGCTAAGCAACTAGCCTGGAGTTGTGGATATCCTTAATGAATATGGACACACCTCTGCCCTTGGTGTTCCGGTCCAGGTTAGGTGGCCAAAAAGTGTGATATGAGTTATAGCCTGGTAATGCAGGGATGCTCTCTGGAGCCTTGATCCAGGTCTCAGTCACTGCACAGATATCAATGTTCTCCATTTTAAGAAGTAACTCGAGGGAGTGCATTTTGAGATTTAGACTTCTAGCACTGAGTAGCATTACCCTCAGTTTTTTCTTGCATGTTCTTGTTACGGTGGTGAATTTGTCATTTGAACCTTGCCTAAAAAAGGCACTATAGGGGCAGCAAGAGCCTTAGCCAGTATCCAAAATCCCAGGGGTGACAGGTGCAGACCATCTCTGGCAAAGCATCGTGGTCTGTCAACCATGTCATCCCAGGCAGACAGATACTGGATCCCGTTAGAATGACACCAGAAGCTTAACCAATTGTTGAAGTCATTTTGTCCTTGAACTGCAGTATCATTCTGGGCGATGGCAGGATGCTACTCAAGACTAGGGTCATACCTGCCTGGGCTACAAGATCGGAGAGCTCTTCCGTGTCTCTTTTCATATAATCCAGGGAGGTACATCTCAGGTCATTCACAGCAACATGGACAATGACAGAGTCATATTTGTACTTGTTGTGGAGTGTCCTGAGTGCATGGGTTATGTGGCAGATCCTGGCACCTGACAGGCAGCTGACAGTAACCTTTTCCTTGTTTAGCTTTGTGAGTGGGGCATCAGTTTGCCTGACTATAGAGTCACGTTTGACTAGTGTGTTGCATACATTGGTTTGCCTTATGGGCTGTGGTTGAGTGCTGCACTGAGTCTGTGGGCTATGTGTCATTTGGGTTGTGTTGGGGGGTGGAGATTGCTTGTGTTTCTGCTTTGGAGGTCTCTGTTGCTTGAGCAGATTACTATTTTGAGCCTCTGCAAATGTTTTTGTGTTTCTATGCGTGAGTTTTGGTGGTGTAGGTTTAGTGGGACTATGTGATGAGTGTGGTGTGGTGCAAGTGTTTACCTTCTCCTCTTGACTGTTAAGTTCAGTCTTGGTTGGTGAGAGCTTTACCTCCAGTTTAGCTAGATAAGTGCATCTCTCACAGGTGTGGTGTTGGGTGGTAGGAGGAGAGGGTTGTCTGTGTACATGAGGCAATTGCTACATTGCCTCAAGATGCCCAGATTCATCTGATAGACAGGAGAGAACACTGGGAGCTGACCCTTGGACATGCCTGAATAAAAAATGACTTTTCTCTAGACAAATGAGGAAAGAGAGTGTAAGAGCTGTTTTTCTCGAAGCAAGTGAGGAAAGTAAGTACAAAAATAAACAGCCTTCTCAGATCTTGAACCCGGAACCTTGTACACTATAGTCACAGTAGTTAACCAGTAAGCCATCACAGCAAATCAAATCAACCAAACACACTGAGATTACTATTCACATACACACACACACACACACACATACACACACACATTTACCAGTACTGAGATCCATAGGTTCATTGCTTCATAGATGTGTAGTAGGTGAATGGGCCTGAATGCTCTACAAAGCTACCACAAGGGAATACCCTGGCATCAGGAAACATGAAAATAGTCCCCAGTGTGGCTCAGGAGTATAGTCACTGGAGTGGTCCCCAGGGGTAGGTAGTGTATTCCCCATCCACTCATCCAGATTTCTATTGTGGGTGGCCAGTGATGTGCACTGCTTGGACAGTGTCTGGGTTGTGCACATGTCCCACAAGCATGGCATTTTAAGTGTGGAAGTGTGCTTGAAGTCTGTGGGGCATGTTGTAGGGACAGATTTGTATCTTCATAAGTAGTATTCCCGACCTCATTTGGTGAGACATGGCTGTGTAACTGAGGTAGTGATTGGACCTACATAGACAGTATGATACAGAGATTATTGGAGTTATTGGAGTCTGTCCATACAGGGCATGTATATAAGGCATGGTATTCACTTTGTGTGGTATGTTTGCAAACTCTACAGTTGTTGCAAGTTTCCAGTGGGGAACATGGCAAAAGGGCCACTGTACTCATTGATTGGGCTACTGAGGGGATGGCACAGGGTGCCATGTCCTTTTACTTGCTGGATAACACACACTCAGTCAGGTGATATAACACATCAATGTACTTTCTGATGTCAATAGCACTGTTGTGGTCAATAGGCAGCTGACAGTCAACCTGTGTTCCCCATTCTGTTATAATAATGTCACTGTTCAGTGGACTACCACCAATGTATTACTTAATGTGAGTCATGGTGTTCCCAAAAGTCATGGCGGCACATCTCTTGGCATTGAGGTAATGCCCAGGGTTCTTTCAAAAGTCATAGGTGTCAAGTGGCCTTTGGGTGTGATGTCAACATCACATGGATTGGGAATGCTATGACCTACCTTACTGTTGTATGCAAACATTATCAGCCAGGGTGCCTTTGTGTTCTCCTGCACCTCAGAAGGGTAGATCCCAAACATGAGAGGACATGGGTCTGTACCCTGTGTGATACCAGTCATGTCCGGTCATCGGTTAGACATGGAGTCTACTACAATCACACCGTGGATACTATTTGTGAGGCAATTTGCAGAAGAATTATTGATATAGTGGTTGCTGCCTACCAAGTGTGTTTGCGGTTGATTCCTGGGTGGAGAGTGGTCTCTGAATATTAGAAGGATAGCCTATATTGTTAACTAATCCATACTGTCACATAGTCATTGCACATGGCACTACACATTTATGGCTGTGGATTGTCTACACCAACCTTTACAATGTTTGACAACTGTTGGCCTTGTAATGTGGACATTAGGACATATACTAGGTCCTCAATAATTTAGCAAAACCCACCCCCCAATGGATCCTGTTATTACACAATCACATCCCAACAGGATATTGATGACACAGACACACACACTTGCCAGTACTGAGTTTCGAACCCTTTCCTAGCTATGTATTGCTATTACAGTGTTACGTATGTATCACAAGCACCATGGAGCTTATAGAATGGATGCTGTCCCAAGGTACTTCTAAGGTGAGGAACATCACTAGCCCTTGTAAATACTGGCGTTGGGTGATGTAGTGGGTGAGAGATTTCATAAAATATTTTACCCTACACACATTTACAATTGCCAGGAGTGAGGTTCAAATCTCTATCTAACTATGTTTTCAGACTTTTATGTTATGCATTTACCACACGCACCACTGACTTACATGGTTTAGAGTTGCCAATGGGTACTTCTAAGGTGAATGATATGTGCAGGACTGATAAAGTCAGGCACTGAGAAGTGTACTGGCTGTAAATGGGGCCAAAATCTTTAAGGTACAGACACATATATGTACACACACAAACACTTGTTAGGAATGGGATTCAAACCCCTACCTATATAGTTATTTCTACTACGTTGCTCCACATTTATCACATGCCCCACACAGCTTATACATAGAACAGGTCCAAACATACCTCTAAGGTGAGTGACATCAGCAGCAGTGCTAAAGGAGGGGGTAAGGGAAGTGTAGTGAGTGTGAATGGCCTCAAAATCAGGTCTCTACAGAGACACACACATTCTCTCTCACACAAACACACACATTTCCACAGTTGCCAGGACCGGGATTAGAAGTCTACCGAACTAGTATGTTATACTATAGTATCATACAGTTATCACAAATAACACAAAGCTTATATTTTGTAGATTTGTCCAAAGGCATCTTTGAAGGTAAGTGAATTCAGCAGCAGTGCTAAAGGAGGGGTAAGGGAAGTGTAGCGACTGTGAATGGTCAGAAAATCAGGTCTGTACAAAGACATGCACACTCTCACACAACCACACACATTTTCACAGTTGCCAGGACCAGGATTAAAACTCCTACTTAATTAGTCTGCTACACTATATTATTAAGCAGCGATCACAAGTGCCACAGACCTTATATGCTGAAGAGCTGTCCAAAGGTATCTTTGAAGATGAGTGACATTAGCAGCAGTGCTAATGAAGGGTTGAGGGAAGTGCTGTGAGTGTGAATGGCCACAAAATCAGGCCTTTACAAAGGCACACACATTCTCTCATACAAACACGCACATTTTCACAGTTGCCAGGACTGGGATTAAAACTCCTACCTAACTAGTTTTCTACACTACAGTATTACACAGTTATCGCAAGCACCACAGAGCTTATAAGGCTGCAAGCTGCCCAAAGGGTTATTTCAGGGTGACTGACATCAGCAGGAGTGCTAAAGAAGGGCAATGGGGAGTATAATGAGTGTGAATGGCATCAACCACATTCATCTAGAAACACACACGCATACACTCACACACAACTTTACATTTTACAGGACTGAGATTACAACTGCTTCATGGATACTTATTTGTACTGTAGTGTTACACAGTTATCATGAGCACCACTGAAACTATAGGTCTGAGGGCTAACAAAAGGGATTTCTACAGTGAATGACATCAGCACATCATGTGATATACACCAATGGGATGTGTACTGGGTGGGAAAGGCCTCATATGGGATTCTCTCTGTCACTGTCTGTCTCTCTCTTCCCCATGTCTCTGTATGTGTATGTTTGACATATTATATTATGTTGGCCTTAGATATGTGTGAGTATTCCTATCCAGTGTGTGTGTGTGTGTGTGTGTGTGTGTGTGTGTGTGTGTGTGTGTGTGTGTGTGTGTGAAGTATCAATGGTGTACAATTTGGTGTGTGTGCACAGACATCTGTGAATACCGGATATCTGTAGTCCACTGTGTTGTCAAACATGGGCTGCATTTCTCTAAGTGTAGGAGCATGCCCAGTATGACCTTCTATATTGAGTGTGTGCATCCATTCCAGGGAGGGTTGGACTGCAGTTCAGAGTTTTGTGTGCTACAGCTACACCTAGCAACCTGTTTCTGCAGGATATCTGTAGATAGGTTGTCAATATGGAGACACAATGGGCGTAACATAAGGGGGATACTGTAACTATTGCTGTCTGTGCTGCTTGAGTAACATGGTTGGTTGTAGCATATATTTTCTGACATATATAGTGTTTTACACCGTGATGTATCATGTCATCAACTACTGACAGTTATCATTCTTTGCTCATAGTTATTTATCAGAGAAATACAAGATGAATGAAGCTGAGGCCAATATTCTGAGGCATATAGACTACACATTCTGGCACAATCCTGCCATTGTGGAGGGGTAGCTACAGACAATAGACTGCTGGTTCTGTGTAAATGGTCCAGCACCTTGTTAGTATGATGGCTGGGTATCCCCTTCTTGTGCTTTTCTCAACTTAATGGAATAGCCATATCCTGCTGGAGCCATACCTCTCAGCTGGCAGGACTCATATATCTGGTCAGTTTAGCTTCACATTGTGGATTACCAGCAGTTTTGTGGCTATTCATTCATGGGTTTGCAGTCAGGGGGTAATATGGGTGGACATTAGAGTTTCAGACTTCACACGCACCATGACATCCATACTTCTACACCCCCCCCCCGTTATTCTCTCCTCTTCCTAACATTATGAAAGCAATACTCAGAGATATCTCTATAGTTGGGTCTTTATCCCAGTAGTATTTATGGCCTGGTCCACAGTCCTTGCAGTAGGACATGGGGAGGCATGCTACTGACATTTGTCAGCATGGCCTTGCATTTGTTTTCTGTTTACTGTGTTAGGTTGCTAGTTAGGGCCCCCTGACATTCCATACATTGGCACTATAGGTGAGGTATGGGCCTTTGCCAGAGGTCTGTAGGCCATTTGAGAGTGTTACAGGCCATCTGTAGCAGGCCAGCGCATTCTGTCACTCATATGTTCCCAGGCTGCAAGCCAGTGTATTACCCTGGGGTGACAGTGGTAAGGGGTTGAGGTGTTCCTGTCAATCCTTCCTGTTTATACTGATCCACAAATCTGGATGTGGGTAGGTTGCTGCTTACAGCTGGGACACACCTGCATGGAACACCTATTCAGCATGCAGCATCATGCATGTATTCCCATACAGAGATCGGTTCATGCTGTACTCATTCCCTACAGCAAGGATATGACCTGTGATAAACCTGTTGCTGGTGGTGGGGTGAGCTGGGTGCATGTGTGATATGGAAGCTACTGGCACCGACTCACAGATATACCTGGGACATTCCCCTTATGCTGCCTTGTGTGTGAACATTGGCAGCCTGTCATTACTTTATAACTGTGCCTTTTGTGGTCTGCCAGTGATTGGCCAGACTACCAGTATTCTATACTAGAGGGACAACTAATGTGATGCTAACCTCTACGTATAATTCCAAAGTTATGTGCAGTTGACAGTTATTTTGTATCCACTCTGTGTAGGTTACTTCCGCCTGTGTACTGTTTCTATGTATGGGCCGACATTCATGGCATGTCCAGCTTTCCAACAGAGACCGATATTGACATCTGGACAGTGAGTACGTACAACTGCTGACATGGATGTAGCTGAGAAGCCGTGTGGTTGGCACTGTAGTTGTTGGAATATGGCCCGTTTAACCATTGTACTGTATCTAGGCCACTGAGACACAACCATCCAGGCCCACATGCTGACCACTTCCAGGCAATATTAAACACACAACAAACTTACCACACTGACCACTGCATATTGCACACATGCAACAGTATAGATTGGGACAGCTCTGGCAATCTGTGCTCCAGTGATATTACTCCTCAAACTTGCATGTTACTGCATTTCTACATGGGATTGTGAGGGGCTGCACACTTGAGGACTTTAAACATTTGCAATGACTGTACTGGTATTTCAGTTACTCTGCTGGCTTCCATTTCATATTGTATTGTGACCTATCATGCAGAAAGGAGACATATCAGTAGAGTACACATGTTAGATTTTAATGGCATAGATTTCAGTTTCAGACTTCTTACCCTTCAGAACTAAAATGCATCTGCAGGTCTGGAGGGGGGGGAGCATTCACCATTGCCATCATTTGTAGGCCTTAGCCCAGCCTTTCTTTATGGTCATCTGCACCTGTCCTGCTGGGTCAGGCTGGTGGTGGGTATGTGACCCTCACTGACATCCATGTGTGTGACCTATTGACACCCACAGTTATTTGGGCCATCACATGTAGTGCAATGGGTGTTGTCACCTTGTGTAGTATTGCCTAGTATGTTGACACCAGTATTTGTTATTGATTTCCTGCTGTCCCATATAGCTGTCAGTTGTCTGCTGCTAGCCCATTCAGCCACCAGATTCCATTGCATGCTTGCTTCCATACCATACATACAACTATCAGAACATACTACTCCATTCAGTAATTGATAGGAAGGGTGACTTACCTTGTTGCTGGGCCAGTGCTGAGGATGTGCTGGAGGGTTGACTATGTCGAATGCATGTAGCACACTCCCTGTACATGGTAAAGCACAGGTGGTGTCATGTTTGGCAGCCCTTTTCTGGTATGTGCAAGTCAGAGAAAGGCATCAGTCCCTGGGTCCCTACAGTGTCAGTGCATGTGCTATGCATTGCCTCTTTGCCAAGGCCTGGGCATACTGGGTGCACCTCCTTCTGCCTACGGGGCAGGCTCAGAAACTTCCTTCTCCAAGTCCCTCTATGCCTTTGCTGGCCTTGGCAGTGGTGGGGAGCTGTGTGGCCCTGCCCCACGCTGTTCTTGCTGCAGCTGTTTTCACAGGATAATATTGTGTAGCATGGGACATACAATGAACATTTCTGTATATGTAGCTGGAGAATACTGCAAGGCTTCATCGGATATGTCAAGGCAGCGGAACCATGATTTGAGCATCCCAAACACATGCTCTACAATGATCCTGGTTTGTGCATGTGCCTCATTATGGTGTTCTTGTTTGGGTGTGTCTGCATTTCTGATGGGTGTCATCAGCCATGGCTCCAGTGCATAGCCAGCATCCCCCACTAGATGGCCATATGGGATGTCCCCCCTGGCAAACCCCTGATACAGCTGTGAGCAATGCCAGATGTGAGAGTCGTGATAGCTTCCAGGGCTGCCAACACACACGTTCATGATAATGCCCTGGGTATCACACATGACCTAGCAGTTGATGGTGGGGAAGCCTTGGCAGTTTATGTAGACCCTACCCCACTAACCAGGTGGTGCTTTGATGTGTATGTGCATGCAGTTTACAGGTGGAAGAGATGCATACTTCTGCTAGGGAAATATATGTGCTCACTGACATGTCCTGAAATACAACCAGGAACTGGTGGAGAACCCTGGATGCTGATGCCTGTGAGACTCCCATGATATCCCCAGTTGGTCTTTGGAAGGTACCTGTGGCTAGTATGCTTAAGCCTACACATACCTTGGTATCCACTGGGATGGGTTCCCCTCTGTTAGTTCTGCGTGTGAGGCTTGGCTGGCATAGCTCAATGATTTGCTGTAGAATTTCCCTGTCCACCCTATTGCTCTCCACTATCTCCAGCTCATGTAGGCCCTGGTAGGTTACCCTTTGTCTGTGCACTCTTCTCCTCCTCCTCCTCCTCACTGTGGGTCAGTTGTCAGCATTCTATGCCTCACCACCCTCAGTCTCTAGCACATATTGATGGATTAAAGCAGCAGCAGTCTCTAACATTTCTAGTTAATTTTGCCAGTTAAAATTCCTCCGTCTGTGTATACCGGTGGTGTAGAGTTTGTGGGAAAAGCCAGTCTGAAAGGTGTTTGCATAGTTTATAGTAGTGTGCTTGGCTGCTGCATATGTAATTGGCTGATTCTGATTCATTACATCTGCCAGCTATGCTAATTCTCCTTGACTGCCTTCCTACTGCTGTTTCCCTTTCCCAGTTCCTCTCTATTTAAGCCCCGAGGCATGCCACGCATAGCCAGTGCTCAAATGTAAACAGTGCTGCCATTTCCTCTTTTTTTCTGTTTTTTTTTTTGTTTGTTTTTGTTTAAAACCCAGTGTGTGGCATGCACAACCATTTAGGCCATGTACACACTGCTCAGACACATCTGACACACACCCTTCCTTAGCTGTGCTTAGCTAAGGGCAAACATGGGCCACAGACCTCCAATGAGCTTACAGGAAGCATGACACACACCCTTATGATGTCATTTATCACTTACACTTGCACTGTTATATTGCTGCACCTACATGGTTAGGTACCAAGCTGACACTTTGAAGAAATATGTGATTCAGTATAACTCCCCTCGTTTGCATACCCCAGTGTGTAGGTCATCAGTTACTGCTCTTAAGCAGACCCTTTTCTCTTGACAACCAATGCTCCCTGCTATTGTTTTCATTCTGCATGCCACTGGCTATAATGACAAAATGCAGAATTAACTTAAAATTGAGTTTTCACATTTTTTTTTATTTTCAGCATGATCCCGTTTGCGTGCCGCTGTCCTATGCTTAAATGGCTGAGATCGGCCAAAAATAATAATTAATCACTTTTCAATGACAATGGCCTTATATTTGGCCATTGGCATGTCTAATATACATAATACATACTTTTCCATGAGCTGTCATGCCTCCGTTTTGTCAGTTGCAGAAATGTACTCAGTTATTTTCTGAGTACATTTCTGCACTGGCAATGTTCTAGCATGGAGACTTGGCAGCTTGTTGAATCACTAAATCACCTCATTTAAATGGTTTTCACCAGCAAATGAGGTGATTTGCATATTTGCCAGTTTTCCGTGATAGAACAGTGTAGGAATGCTCATGCACATGAAAACGGCACTATCCTGAATTGTATGGTGGCCATTTTCCATGCAGGATCTCCTACGCTGTTCCTGCATGGAAAAAAGGGCTTGCTGAATCCCGGGGTCTGTCATGTGATTTAGCAAAAATTTAGCATGGTTTAAAGAATTTGCAGTGGGAATGCAGTTAAAAGTGTGGGCTCAAAAGTTTCCAGACTGTTGATTTACTTAAGGAATGGTGGGGCTAAAATGATCATGATGATCTTCGGGTATGTCCGTTATAGAAAGGACCTGTAAATGTGCACACGAGAGGCAGACTCTATTCAAAGTATTTCATATGCATTGTTTCTTTTGTCTAGAGCAGAGTATGTCATCACTAGCTATATTGTTTGCTTGGTACTTAATGGATAGATGATGGTGTTGCCTATAGCCCATGTTCCAAAGAAAGTTTTAGTAACACTATTGGGTGGACCCAGGATCATAGGAAAAATAAGCATAATTCATTGATGCTGGGAAAAATAGATTTGTACCAATCCACAAGACTTGAATAAATCTATAAAAAAGAGTTCTGCCCACTTTACATAACTGAATAAGGGGAGTATATCAAACAGGCAAAACATCTTGTTATATAACTTGTGTTTCTCAAGGATTTAGCAAATAAGGCTTCATGAGGAAAGTTTTATGCTGTGTGCTTTTAGTGGCTCTCTGCTAGCACACATTTCTAATAGCCAAATTTAGTATTCCATCACTAGCTGTAGTGTTTGTTTGGAATTTAGTGAATAAATGATGGCTTTGCCTATAGCACATGTTCCAATGAAAGTTTTAGTAATTGTGCTGAGTGGACCCAAGATCACATGAAAAGTAAGCATAATTCAAAAAAGCAGCAGCAACATGACTAGTTCAGTGTAGCTGGGAAGAATGTATTTGTACAGATCCACAAGACTTGAATAAACCTATATAAAAGAGTACTGATGACTTTGCACAACTGAATAAGGGGAGCATGTCAAAAGAGGGAAAATTGTATTCTTATATAATTTGTGTGACTCAAAGCTTTAGCAAATAAGGTTCTTGAGGAAAGTTATATGCTATGTGCTTTTAGTGGCCCCATGCTAGTATAGATTTCTAATAGTTGAAATTAGTATTTCATCAGCACCTGATCTGTTTCAAATAGTTTCTACACTGATACTTCACTGCCTAGGTGTATTGTTAATATAACTGGTGGCATACTGACAGGAAGTAAGCCCAGAGAACCATCTGACAGGAGACTGGGCTACTAAAAAAGGTGAGAAAGGAAAATTTCAAACAACAAATCAAAGAAAAAGAGATGAGTTATATGTGTCATGTCTTAATGCTGGAAGTACTAAAACAAAATATTTAGAATGCAAGGTTCACAAACAGATGCCAAAACCCAAGGACAAACAAACTCACACAATATTCTTGGAATGATGCAGTATGTTTTATAGATGATTCATTACCTGATGCACGTAAGTTTGATATTAAGGAAATTGACTGAAACATGAAATGGAATAGTACAGGAATACAGAGCAAGGAAAGAGTTTTGACATGCTTAAACAGTTAGTGTATGAAGTGCCCACTCTCAATTATTTACATGGAAGAAGGTCAGTTACATTACAAGTAGATACTAGGCCAGATTCAATAACACCTACACTAAGTGCACACTGACTGAAAGCTAAGTGTACATGACCTGTATTCAAGAACATCTCTACCACATTTTTTGCACTTTCTAGTCACTCAGCAAGATTATACTAAGTGTACAAGTAGTCTACACTTTGTGGTAACCTTTATGAAACCACCTCAGTATTTAAAGCTGCAGGAAAATCAGTAGGAAAACTAAAACTAGGATGAAGAAAATGTGAGTTATGTTTGTGTTGTCTGTTCATCAGAAAGATGTATACTTAGTGGACATTTAGTTTAGGTGTTAATGAATCCCAGGGGTACATCTTTATGGAATGCCAGAGGAGGTTTGCCCAGCTAGAAAAAGAACTGTGTGCTATAGGAAGATGTTCAAAAAGGGGTTTTGTGGGAAATGTATATGCTAAAAATGCTATAAACTATTGCAGAGCATATTTAAGATGAATTTGTCCAAAGCACTGCCAAGAATACAAAAAAGGTTAATAGATGACACTCTAGAAATATGCCATAATTGTGAAGTACAAACACCAAGAAAAAAATGCATGTGGCATTTATTCACAAATATGGTAGTAACAAAAAGATTTACTTGGGTTGAAATTGGTAATTTCACTGCTGTCTATGATAGAAAGTAACCTTAAATAATTTCAATAGTTTTCTGAAAGCTAGAATACTTCAGACAATGCCAAAAAGGGGTATCTCTATCATAAATTTGAGGACTGAAATTGTGAGACCTGAAACAGTGAAATAATATCAGTTTACCTCCTTCTCTAGGGTATGGTAACCTCAGAGTCACTATATTTTACACTTGAAATACCTTGAAGAAGTTTCCAGTACATGGACACTTCCATCTACATACTTAACTGAATAAACTACCGGAAACTTCAACAGGATGTTCTTATTCTTCCCACAGGGAGAGTATTAGAGAGTCTCCTAGTTCTGCTAGCTAAACTGATTTTATCTGGACTAATCCTTTGTACTCTATTTTGTGTTAGTCCTGTCACCCTCTGGGTCACAAGTGGGATACCAGACCTCACTCAAGCCCTCTGGATTACCTGTTTTATATTTAGCATTTGGGGATATGGGGGAGACAAAACTCAGGTGGAAGTGAAGAGGGTTTCACCACATTCAAGAAATTGTTTTAAAAAACTTCAGACTGCAATTTTTTTACTTAAAATTTTATTACCTGACTCTGTGACAGGAGAGCAAGTGAATGGCTGGTCATAGCAATCATGTACTTAAGACAAAGAACTTTAACTTTTCATTACATGTATCACTGCTGCAGTAGTACTGACTACTGGGACTACTGCTGCAGAAAATCTGACATCTGGCCTGTAACACTTTAGTATTTTTCCTCTCCCAGTCAGTCATACAGCCACATCAATGCAACATCAGCGCCTTCTTGGCATGAAGCGGGTGTGTGCTCATGCTATCTTCAGTTTATTCTTGTCACAGAGTATAATTTGCAAGATGACTTTTAGTAGTGTCTGACATTTTAATTTTTTTGTCCAGAGTGAAGATGCCAGATAAGTAGCTGGTTCAGCAATATTTTCTTTACTTCTGTTTCATTATAGCAGTATATTGTTAAAGTGGTGGGGGTCAGACAACCATGATGGTTTTAGGGTATAACCATTCCATAAAGGACTAATAAATGCATATGTGATAGTCAGACTCCATGCAAAGTATTCCACATGTGGTGTTCTGCTGTCTGAGACCTGAGCATTGGTAACTATAGTATTTTTCAGGGACTAAGAATGACATGGAGGAAGAAACATTCCTAAGATGACTATGTGCAAAGGAAGATTTTCAAGGCATTGGCCCACATACATACTATGTCTTCCAGCATTTCTTTGCCTATTGTGAATGTCCTATCTAGAACAGAAAGGATGACATCCCAAGAGAAAAGAATGAAAGGGAAACAGGGGTGCATTTTTAGGCCACCATACCCTTAATCATCTGCAGGGTGATGGACTCAGGTAGGTGATTCAGCAGCTCCGAGCCCAAGCCTCAGTGTCATCTATAGTGTTTGGCCACCATGCCTTTAAATTTAAGCATACCCTCCTAAACAAAAGGCATTCCACAAGATGTCATTTCAGGTGCATCTCTTCACATATCTGCCTCTAAAGCCTGTTTTATTGTTTCTGAGGGGGGGAACAGAATCTCCTCAGTCCTTGACGTTGAGGACATTTGCTATTAGCAGATAGACGTCAAGGATGTCTGTCTGTGGAAACAGTCCTTCAAGGCATAGCCAATGCAAGGAGGCCTCACTCATTCAACCATCTGCAAGAATTTTACTTTTAATTTAAAGAAAAAGTAAGCTGTATACAGGACTTGATGTTTAAAGCAGATAAAATAACAGTTCAACAATGATTAGTGGTGTTTAATTTAATTGGCACTTGATAAAACCTTGTATGGCCACTCTATGGTTCACAAACACATTTTTACATTAGGCCAAGCCATCCTATGCCCCATGTTGAGGAGAAATGCTCTCATTATACACATGTACCAACTCTGTGATTGTGCAAACTTGCAGAAAAGGAAGAAAATAAGGCAAATTCAATACTCATATTTGTTCTTTTTTGAGTCTGGCTACTATGACAAGGACACTGGCTATCTTTTAGGTTTGAGATTTTGAGAGTTGATCACTGCCAGATGGCAAGAAGTAGGACTCCCTAAAATAACAGACTTGATGTTTAAAGATGATAAATTAACAGTGCCTAATCATCAAAGTAAAGAATTGTTGACAGGATTAAGAGTCACATTTAGGAATTATGTAAGAAGTTAAGAAACAAAACTATACAATGCAGTTACCAGAAATTGTACAACCCCTAATCCCAAGCTGGACTGTAAACATTAAAAAAAAAAATCTTAGATAAGATTGTTTAGTCCACTATGTTAAAAGAGACAGAACTGCAGGCAATCAATTCTCATATAATGGTAGAATTGATAAAAAACTATGATTCAGTCACTGAACTCTGGTAAGCTGCCTGATCCTGATAGTATACCAGCTGAGCTATACAAGATAGCTGTGGATGACCTGGCACCTCTTTTATTGAATCTATTCAAAAATAGCAGGGTATTAGGGATGCTGCTAGACACATCTAAAATAACTTCAATTGTCACCTTTTTGAAAGAGGTTAATTACCCCCACTGACTATTGTCCCATATTGCTTTTACCATTATAAACTAAAATCCTAGCTAAGGTTCTTGTATCCAAACTAAGCAAGGTCATTCACTTGTTGGTGGCTGACTCCCAACAAGGTTTTGTTTCTAAGAGACAGGGTATCCCAGGACTTTTCAGTATGTTTCTAACTGTTCAGCAATTATGTCATCTCTTGTCTTCCCCTGCTGCTATGATTTTGTTAGACTTTCCTAAAGCCTTTGACACTCTGAAATGGAATGTCTTATGGGAAGTTTTGGGATGTTTTGGGATTAAGGGAGAGTTTTTGAACTGGCATAGGCTATCATATAAAGCTCCATTAGCAAGGGTGATTATGAACAGGGTGGTTACGAACCATAATTGCTCCAAACCTTACCCTCTCTCCCGAGGAGCTAGACATGACTGCCCTCTATTGCCATTCTTATTAATACTAGGAGTTGAGACCTTGAGCATGATTATAAGGGTCTATATTATTTCTTTGTAAGCTTAGGTTGTTGATTGTTAATGATCAACACCTAAGCATCGAAGTTTCAAAATCGCGAACGGCCATGTAAGTGAATTCTTTCCTCAGGAAATAATTTGCCTGGTCGTTATCGGGGATTTGCCCTAGGGGGTTGTGGGCAGCACAGCCCTCCAAGTTGGGGATGTGTGGGGGTGAAGCCCCTCACATTATTTAGTTTGAAAAGTTAATTTTATTTCTGGGTGGCCTAGCGAACTCTTTCCCGAGTAAAGAATTAGCGTATATGGCCGTTCGTGATTTTGAAATTTGACACTTAGGTGTCAGTCATTAAGCATTTGACAACCTAAGCTGTCAAAAAAATAATATAGACCCGATTATAAAACAGCATTCTGAACACTGGGTCATCAGACTGCTAAATGGCAACACCCTAACCAGCACTTGGAATGCAGACAACTGTAGAAATTGGCTGCAAGACCCTCACTGGGATTTATCAGCAGTTCTAGCCCTCTTGGAACAAACTGTGAAAAATCATGAAGAAAGATCAGAGGAATAACAGTACTGGAATTTAGATGTAATTGCTGTTAAAATGAATATTTATTGGCAGCTCGGCTATTAATGTCTCATAGACTAAAAGATGGATTACCCACCGCTGCTTCCTTCTTCAAACTACAATTGTAGTGCAAGACAAGCAGAAAGTAGGCCATTTAAAGAAAAATTTGACTGTGAGAAAAAGGAAGATGCCTTTATTCTTTAAAACTTGGTAATGGAGTTAGGCCAAAACAAATTTCTACAGAAAAGCAACTGAAGGGAGTGTGAGAAGTCAGAATCTTACATTGTTCTTACTGAACAATTCACTAAAGAGTTAGTTGACATTTTTTGAAAAATTAATTTCTCTCAAAGAGACTGTGACAAATAAAAAAAAATTGTATTCAGTAAGTTTCCATCTAAGAAATGTACTGCAGAATGTCTAAGGAGATACCTGAGAAGATATTTACAGAGGCATTTCAAGAAGCACTTGTGATGAGACAAGGCGAGTTCACCTGAATGAAGGATATGCATAAAGACTCCCTGATGGGGACATTCCCAATATTTTCTTAGCCTGTCAGCTGTAAAAGACCAGACCACTTACTGTTAGAAATAGCTTAAATATAGTAAATTATTCAGAAAGACAGCAAAATACTCAAATGGCGACAAGAAAATGCTTGGTTTTATTTTTGATGTGTTGCTGAATATTGCAGTGATAAAGTGTTTCATCTTTGTACATAAAATATTGAAATCAATGTAAAAAGAAATAGAGATGACCTTAAAAATGTTGACATGATGAAATGCGTAATTTTTTCTGTTAATGCAATACCCTGAAATCCTGCATTGAAGGCTAATAGAGATGAAACAGAAAAGGTAGAGGTTTCAAGTATTGTGCATTTCATTTACAGTGATAAGACAAAACTATCTGTAAGTAAAACTGCATATTAGACCAAAAAAAACAGAAGCATCTTACATTGTGTATACAAGGATGTATATCCAGCAAGTCCTTCAAATAGCAAACAGCAGGATTGCCCACTTCTATAAGAATTCTTCCTCTGTCTCAAAAGACAAATGTCTTTTCCAAGCAATATTCCTTCTCTGTTAAAATGCAAATGTTTCTTCTAGGCAATTCTCTTTCTGTCTTCAATACAGATGATCCCCCTGCACAGTTTAACTAAGTATTCCCTATAGAGTGAGAGTCCAACATCTCTGATTATGTAGTGCTACAGCCCTCTTTTAAAGATCCCTTCAGCAGGTGTTTTCACTCCCTTATTATCTGTTCAGCTCTTCCTTAATAGCAAGTATCTTTTCTAGCATACAAATTTAGACAAACCCCCAATGAAATTGCAAGCCATTCCAGGATGTAAAATTTTTATATCAGAACAAAAGAAAATGTGTATTTTATTTACCTAGCCATCAGTTATGCAAAAAAACAGTATTTTTGCATCAGAACAGTGAAAAATAATATAATTTCATAATTCATTCATTTACTATGTCACAAGCCCCCCCCCCCCCTCCCCCAGCATACAGACACTGATTCTATACTATTTATAATTGGTCATGGACCCAGATAAACATAATGATGGTCAGATAACTTTGCCAAAAACCCCATGGTCACATCCATGACAGTCAACATTCTTTGCTGGCCTAACCACTATATGAGCTCTATGACAAAAGGGATCTCAGATACTGTCAGCCTAGCTATCTGGAATTTTGAAAATAATTATGTGTCATTTGTCAATATCAAAATGATTCATATGCTTGTGTTACAAATGTATTAGAGATGTATTTCATATAAGAAGGTTTCTACAGACATGTGTACTGAAAAGATATGTTGTAGAGTACTCAGCTTGAAGATGTATCCAAAGTGTACCCTACAGGAAAAGAGCAGAAAGGTATATAAACTATTGTAACTGTGTAAATGTATATGTTTTAACAGTGGGAACAGGCACATAGAAGTTTAACTGCAAAACATTAGAAAAAAATAGTTGAAATTAAATTATTTTTAACCACATAATAAAAGAGATGTTATCTTTCAGTTTCAGTGCAAGAGGAGACATAATGTCTAGAATTAGAAGTTTTTGTATTGTCTTTAAATGCGGAGGAATGTAAATTATTTTACGACCCACCATTTGACTTAGATGTAAGAGAAGTCCTTATTTATGTATTTTCACAGAGAGATGCTAAATGCTACCAGCTGCAGTGGGGGTTTTCACCTGGGATAGTCAGATGACAAGAAGTGATGCCATATCCTAGCAGCAATATTTGACATATTAATTTAGCAATCTCTGAAAGAGGTAGTGCATTCTGTATTTGTCTTTGACCTGACATCAACTGGAAAATGGACTCATCACATCTGTCTTGCTTTGCTATGAGTAAGTAAGTCTAGGGTACAGTAATTTCTATTAGATACAGTTAAGAATATAGTGAAGTATAGCTTAGATGTTTTTTTTTATTTATTTGAGACCGTCCTGCAATGTTGTTTTAAATATTACCTGTGATTTTGAACTCTGAAGTAAATGTGATTCTTTACTGAGTATTTTCTTGTTTTTTTTATTATTTATTATTAAATATATTTAAACCTATCATTGTGGCTAATATTTGTGAGACATATTTTAAGCTCTTAGAGCACTTGCATATCTATTTGGTAACACTGTGCAGGCCACTCCTAATAGCCTTGCTCTTGGTCAAACTACCATTTGGATTAATAGTAGCATTGCACAGTAAGACTGGACACCCTTGCTAGGGGCCTTAAAATATCTGATAAGTAGTGTATGGTGGCACTGAAAACTACCTTATAGTCTGGGCAGAAGGGGGCATAGCTAGTAAACCTTTGTCAGCTTTTCCTAGGTGTTTTGTGTGTGTGTGTGTGTGTGTGTGTGTGTGTGTGTGTGTGTGTGTGTGTGTGTGTGTGTGTAAATCAAACCTCAAAGTGTGTGTGTGTGTCAGCTGCTTGGGCAAGGACACAAAGCACTGGTTGGACAGAGAGGGTGCTGGAGGTCTTGGCTTGGCCACTCAGCTGAGATCTCAATCCTATAGCTGTGCCAGTGGGGAGTCTTATTTGGGGATCTGGAGATAGAGGAAGAAACCAGCCCCTGGCTGATTGTGGTCTCTGTGTGCTCTTAAGGGAAATTGTACTTTATTGTGTGTGTACTTGTCATCCTCCCAGTGTGCACATCCCCCACTGCTGCCAGTGGTGAGGATTGAGGCTCCTTGATTACTGGGCCAGCGGTGGGGTGTCACATATTAATTGGCTGGCAGTGGTGGGATATCCACATATTAGGATTCAGTGGTGTGGATACTGAATTCCTGTAGCCTGCAAATAGTGGTCACTAAGAAAAGTGTTTGTACTCTCAGTCAGCCACACAGTGAACATTCAGAGTTTCACATCACAATAGTTTTATTTATTTTTTGTTAGCTTTGATAGTCAGGAAGAGCAGGCAAGGATGTCAGCAGAGGGGTATGGCAAGGATGTCAGCAGAGGGGTATGGCACGCTGACAAGGAGCCAATTGCCTGAAATGTGCCAAGACAAAGGACTGGTGTATGCACATTTGTCTTGCCTTGTTATGAGTAAGTAAGTCTAGGGTACAATAACTTCTATTAGATACAGTTAAGAATAGAGGGAAGTATAGCTTAGATGTTTTCTTTATTTACTTGAGACTGTCCTGCAATGTTATTTTAAATATTCCCTGTGATTTTGAGCTCTGAAGTAACTGTGATTCTTTACTGAGCATTTTCTTGTTCTTTTATTATTTATTATTAAATATATTTAAATCTATCATTGTGGCTTATATTTGTGAGACATACTGTAAGTTCTGAGAGTACTTGCATATCTATTTGGTGTCACTGTGCAGGCCACTCCTAATAGCCTTGCTCTTTGTCAAACTACCATTTGGATTAATAGTAACATTACACAGTAAGACTGGACACCCTTTGCTAAGGGCCTTAAAATATTTGATAATTAGTCACTGGTGGCAGTGAAAACTACCTTATAGTCTGGGTAGAAGGGGGCATAGCTAGTTAACCTTTGTTAGCCTTTCCCAAGTGTTGTGTGTGTGTGTGTGTGTGTGTGTGTGTGTGTGTGTGTGTGTGTGTGTGTGTGTGTGTGTGTGTGTGTGTAAATCAAACATCAAAGCGTGTGTGTGTCATCTACTTGGGCAAGGACAGGAAGCACTGCTTGGACAGAGAGGGTGCTGGAGGTCTTGGCTTGGCGACTCAGCTGAGATCTCAACCCTATAGCTGTGCCAGTGGGAAGTCTTACTGGGGATCTGGAGAAAGAGGGAGAAACCTGCCCCGGGCTGACTGTGGTCTCTGTGTGCTTTTTATTGCACTTTATTGTGTGTGTGTACTTGTCATCCTCCCAGTGTGCACATCCCCCACTGCTGCCAGTGGTGAGGATTGAGGCTCCTTGATTACTGGGACAGCGGTGGGGTGTCACATATTATTTGGTTGGCAGTGGTGGGATATCCACATATTAGGATTCAGTGGTGTGGATACTGAGTTCCTGCAGCCTGTAAACAATGGTCACTAAGAAAAGTGTTTGTACTCTCAATCAGCCACACAGTGAATATTCAGAGTTTGACATCACAATACTTTTATTTATTTTTTGTTAGCTTAGATAGTCAGGGAGAGCAGGCAGGGATGTCAGCAGAGGGGTAAGGCAAGAATTTCAGCAGAGGGGTATGGGACTCTGACAAGGAGCCAGTTGGCTCAAATGTGCCAAGACAAAGAACTGGTGTATGCCAACCTGACTAAAACAGAAATGATTGCAGACTTGGTCACAGCTACATGACAGACCAGCAACCAGGAGGACAATCAGACTGGCCATGCGAATGTACAACTCTCAGAAAATGGAAATTTCAACCTTTCCACAAAGGACTTTAAAAAATCTGTCTGGAGTTTAAAAGACTTGAACTAGAGGCCAAACGTTTGCAACTGGAGTCAGCAGTGAGACTGTGGCAGGAGAATCAGATGGAATTAGAAGCAGCAGAGAGACTGAGACATCTAGAAGCTGAAGAGAATGAGAGGCAGAAGTAACATGAAAAGGAGATGCTGACTCTTCGCCAGGGTCAAGGAGGTAATGGGGAAGGGAGTAACCAAACCCCAGCAACGGTCAGTAAATGTCTTCCACAATTTACAGAGAGGGATAATTTTGATAGTTTCATTCATATGTTTCAAAAGGTATGTAAACAGTGTAATGTTGACCAAGGGCTCTGGGTACAGTTTCTGATTCCCTTAGTCCATGGTAAAGCTGTAACTGCTATTTCTAAATTGCCTGATACTGATTGCTTAGATTGCAATACTGTTAAAATAGTCTATTAGAGTGCTTTAAGTTAATACCTGAAGCTTACAGAAAAAAAGTTTTGTGATCATAGACACAAGGCAGATGAAAGTGTGCATGAATACATTGCTGAGTCAAGCACTTATTTTCATAGATGGGTGAGTGGGTATCAGATCACCACTTTGTAGGGCTGTCAGACCTTTTGGTGAGGGAACAATTCCTTTGCAGTTTGCCTGAAAACATGAGAATCTTGATGGCAGATAGGCAATGTAATACCACAGATAAGTTGAGTAAGAAGGGATACCTATACCTAGCAAGCAGGGCATTATTGCACTGATGGGTCTAAGAGAACCTATGGTGGGCAGCCTAGACCACCCCAACAGAGTCCAACATTAGCAGGGGAAGCCACTAGTCCAGGTACACATCCAGGACCAAGGGTTAAATGTTTAAAATGCAACCAGTGAGGCCATGTAGCATATAGATATCCATGGAGGCAAGGTTGAGAACAAAAGGTGGAAGAGCCAGTAAGTGGTAATGATAGAATGCCAACAGTAAGTTGTCTGGAGACAACAAGGGTACCAAACTACCACAACAGGTTATATCCTATCTTAGTAAATGTGAAACAGGCCACTGCTAAGAGAGACACAGCCTCTGAAAGTACAGTTGTGTACACTTACCATAAATGGAGATGTTCGAGTGTATTCACTTTTGCAGTCATCACACTTGGGTTATCCTGCCAGGGGTAGCTCTCAGTTAGCCCGAATACCAGAGGCTTAGTATTTCTGCATCGGTTGCTGTCACTCCAGGACTAATGTCAGGTTATCAGTGATATACAAACAGGCAGCTGATGCTATTACATCAGTTTTTTGTACCCCAAATGTCAGGAGCCCCCAAATAGGGAGCTAAGTCATGGAGGAATAACACCACCAGTAGAAAGTAAATACTAATAGCTCTGTAAAGAGTGAGGAAGAGAGAAAGAGAGAGAGAGAGAGAGAGAGAGAGAGAGAGAGAGAGACAAGGGGGCTGGAGGGTGGGAAACCAGGACTGCAACAGTGAATACACTCGAACATCTACATTTATGGTAAGTGTACACAATTGTACTATGTTCTTTGTGTTTCAGCATTGCAGTCATCACACTTGGGTTGATTCCCAAAGCTGAAGAATGGGTGGAGGCAGTCAAGAAGTGTTGGGGCTGGGTAGAATGCCCTGCAGGACTGCTGTTGCAAAGCCTGCCCTGGATTTGGAAAAGATAGGCAGGTGGTAATGCTTGGAGAGGGTATGAACAGAACTCCATGTTGCAACTTCCAGGATGTCCCTGCTAGGGACCCCTCTGAGAAAGGCTGCAGAGGTTGAAGTTGCCCTAGTGGAATGTGTTCTTACCCCCTGTGGGGGTGGTTTCCCATGGTGTTTGTAACAGAAATGGATACAGTGTGCTATCCATTTGCAGATGGTTTGTTTTGATATGGCCTTACCCTCTGACCCTGGTGCAAAGCTGACTAGTAACTGGTCAGATTTCCTAAATGGTTAGTACTATCCACGTAGAATTTGAGCTGTCCGTGCACATCTAAAGAGTGCAGGATCTTTTCCCATTTATTTTGAAGTTTAGGGAAAAAGGTGGGAAATGAATAGACTGGTTGAGAGCCACACTGTACACCACCTTAGACATGAAAGTTGGGTTAGTCCTGAAGGAGACCATGTCAGCATGAAAAATGATGAAAGGTTCCACAGCCATAAGTACTTGTAGCTCAGACACACTTCTAGCTGAAGAGATGGCCAGAAGCAAGGCTGTTTTCCAAGAGAGGAATTTTAACTCTGCTGAAACTGCAGGCTCAAAGGGGGGGGGGGGTAGCCTGAGCTTTTCCAACACAAAGTTAAGGTCCCAAGCAGGGATAGGGGCTCTTCTTGGTAGACTTAAATTGTTAGCCATTCTCAGGAACTGCTTGATGAGAGGGTGTGAAAAGAAAGGTGGCTCAGTGTTGTAATGTGCAGATATGGCAGAGGCATGGATTTTAATAGAAGAGAAGGACATGACCCTGTGGAGTAGGTTTGCTAGGTAATCTAGGATGAGAGGTAAGGACAGCTGTGCTGGGTCAGCTCCTTTAGTCTGGATCCAGGAACAATACCTTTTCCACTTGTCAGCATAGGATTTTCTAGTACTGGGTCACCTGTCTTCATGTATGACATCCATAACCTGCTTGCTTAGGCTGGCCACTGGAGGAGAAGTCAAGGAATAAGCCTGGCTGCCAGATTCAGGGTCTGCAATTGTGGATGCAAGAACTCACCCTCCTGCTGAGTCAGGAGAGTTGAACTCTGAGGGAGGTGCCATGGAGGCAATGGTGACAGACTGCGCAATAATGGGCACCAGTGTTAGCGTGGCCAGTCTGGGGCAATCAGGACTGCCCTTGGTCTTTCCTCCTTTATTTTGAGTAATACTCTTGTAAGAAGAGGTAGGGGGGAAATGCATAGATTGAGAGTTTTACCCATTGGAAGGATAGGGCATCCACTTTCCAGGCCTTGTTGTAAGGTTCCCTGGTGCAGAATTGGTCTAGGAGATTTCTGCTTAAGTTATCTGCCAGAGAGTTTTGGTTGCCTGGCAGGAATTGAGCTAGCATCTGAATATGCATGGCTGAGGTCATGTTCCAAAGGGTCATGGCTAGCCTGCAGAGTGGGTAAGAGTGAGATCCCCCTGCTTGTTGATGTGCCACATCACTCTGGTGGTGTCGGTTTTGATTAGTAGAGATCCCAGAGAGAGTAGGGATTTGAAAGCTGTCAGAGCATGCTGAACAGCTAGCATCTCTTTTTGATTGATGTGCACATGAATTTGACTTGGGCTCCAGTGGCCCTGAATGCACCTGCCATCCAGGTGTGCACCCCAGGCATAGTCTGATGCATCTGTGGTTAGGGTCTGGGTTGGATGGGGTTGTGAAAAGGGAAGTCCCTTGTTGTGGTTGCATGCTGCTGCCCACCAAAGACAATCTTTCCTTAGACAAGGTATCATAGGTATAATAGTTTCTAGGTCCCGAGAATGTTGACACCAAAGGCTTTTTAAGTACCACTGAAGTTTCCTCATATGCAGTCTGGCATATGGAATTAGTAGACCGCAGGAAGCCATGAACCCTACAACTAGCAGGATTTTCCTTGTGGATAACTGGGTTCTGGTGGCCAGTTAAGAGAAGTAGCCTGTCAGATAGATCTGCTTTTCTGGAGTAAGGAATGCCATCTGGGATGCTGTGTCCAGGCTTGCTCCCAGGAATACAATTTTTTGACTGAGGACTAGTTTGGAATTCTTTTCACTGCTAGTGTACCCCAGTAAGGTTAGTAGGTCCTTTACAAATGTCACGTGCTGCAACAGCTTTTCCTGACTGTCTGCCTGAATCATGCAGTCATCCAAGTAGGGGTCAGTTTGAATATTTCCTTGTCTGCAGTAAGCAATGGCTGGAGCCAGGCATTTTATGAAAACTCTGGGAGCAGTGGATAAGCCAAAGGGAAGTGCAGAGAACTGATAATGCATAGATCCTCCCCTGAAACGTAGATATTTCCTGTAAGAGTCTCTGATTGGGATATGCAAATAGGCCACTTTTAGGTCTAGGGTGGCTAACCAGGCATCTTTGGACAGGATAGGGAGAAGCTGCTGTAGGGTGAGCATTTTGAATTTTGGTACCACCAAGAAGGTGTTTAGAATGGACAGATCTAAGATTGGGTGCCAGGTGCCCTCTTTTCTGGGTACCAGGAAAAGTCTAGAAGAGAAACCTTGGCCTATCCATTCTGCAGGGACAGGCTGAATTGCCCTCATGGAGAGCAGGGAATGAACTTGGTTTTGTGCCTCTGCCCACTGGTTTGGAGAAAGATTTGGGAACCCTTTTGGGGTTGACAGCATGTGGAAATAGAATTTGTACCCCTGGGACATTATGTCGAGGACCCATCAATCGCTGATGAAGGAGGCCCAGTTTTTTGCATGGGAGGCAAGTTTTCCTCCTAGGGGTATGAACAGATGGGCAGAGGTGAGAGGTAGAGTTGAGAAGTCATTGTGAATTCTTTCCATAAGGGGGTGGCTTATCACTCCCTGTTTTAGAAGTGGAGGTACTCCATTGCTTAGATCTCTGAATACCCTGAGACTGCTGTCTGGGAGATCTGGTACAATGTTTTGAGGGACAATGCCTACTAAATCCTGAAGGGAGAACTTGCAAAAAGTCTTTAACTGTCTGCACAGACTTAGCTTTTTCTTCCATCTTTTTCTAAACCTCTTCTGCTTTGGTGCCAAACAGATTGTCTTTATTCAGTGGTGCGTCCAATAATTTTGATTTGACATGGTCTGGCAAGGTCTGTTCCTTAAGCCAAGCATGTATTCTAAGTATATAACCTGTTACTGCTGCCCTGCAGGATGCTACTAGGGCATTAAACCCACATTGTAGGGTATGCTTACTAACTTGGCTTGCAGAATGCATAAGCTCCTGTAATTCTTTATTTTCTGCACAGTCAGGAAAGGTAGATAATTTTTGTTTAATAAGTTCCATAGTATGTTGCTGGTATTTCAGCATGTGAAACTGACAATTTAATGCTATAATGGCAAGAGTTGCAAAGGTATATACTTTTTTACCCCATCTGTCTAAAGCTCGGGAATCACTGCCCAAAGGGGTGGGATTCGTAGCTGTGGTTGCTTTTATTCCATTAGGTCTTTGGGAGATGACCTCTGGGTCAGCAGTAGGATTTTCATTTCAAAAAGAGGTTTGTGTAAGTCAGGGACTCTGTAGTACCTGTCAGGTTTCCTGGGAGCAAGAGGTACAGTATCAAGAGTTAGACTGAATTCCAAAAAAACAGCATCCACAACATCCAGAACAGGAGGAATAGCTAAAGGTCTGTGCTGCGGTAAATCTAAAAATTCCCTGAGTCTCTTTTTGGACTGAGGATAATCCTGGCATTCCCAATGGAAATGCTCTCTCAAGGTATGTAGGGTTTCACCAAAAGAAAAATCCTCTGGAGGAGAGGCAGAAGGAAAGGATTCCTCTGCATCTGAATCCTCATAAGCAGATAAGGGCATTTCTTCATAATCAGAATCCTCAGAGTCGTCGGACTTCTGGTCAGATAAAGCTACTGGGGCAAGTCTCTTTTCCTTTTAGCAGGGGTCGGCTGGCTTCCCATAATGAGCATGATAAGGTCTTCCACCATTTTACGCATCTGAGATTGAGGCAAGGAAGCAGGTGTTTGAGTTTGGGTCATCTTTTTTAGGTGTATTTTGTACTCTGGGCCTTACAAACTCAGTAGTTTTAGAAATAACTGAAGATGTGAAAGAAGTCGTTGGTTTATGTCGAATATCGGTAGTGCGAAGAACTTCCTAAGAAGCCGGTGCCTGCACAGCAGCTCTGGACCCATCCAAGGTAGAGACATCTGCAGGTTCCGTATTCAAAGAAGAGTCTTGTTTCATACCAGACTCCGAATGGGTCTCGGTCGCGGCCTGTGAATCCATAGAAGCAGGCATCAGGGGCTGCGACAGCACCTTACTGAGTACCAGCAAATTGGAGACTAGCTTAACGGAAGCGTCGTCGGCAGTTTTGGGACTGTGCGGTCTGTATCTTTTTCCTTATGTTTTTTCAGAAGATCGGTAGTCGATTGTCTTACTGAAGCCATTTCAGAATACGGAGATCGTGAGCAAAAGTATTTAGCTACGATAAGGGCTTGACAATGTATTGTTCTAGCATTGAACAAAGCACAAAACTGACAGCGAGGGACATCGTGGTCTGAGCCTTAACAGGTGACGCAGTAAGAATGAAAATCTCGGTGTGGTATTTGCTTTCCACAGGCAAGACAATTGTTAACTTTTTCTGACATCGGTTAGAGCAAGAAAAAAGGATCCCCAATGGGGTACTTAGCTTTAGAAGACTTCAACTTCAATTTTGGAAATGAAAACTCAGCGGCCAACCGGCACACATGCAAACTGCTTCTGCTTCGGGCTCCTCGGCAAGAAAGACTGATGTAATGGTGTTAGCTGCCTGTTTTTATACTACTGACGACCTGACGTCAGTCCTGGAGCAACAGCAACTGACGCAGATATAATAAGCCTCTGGTATTCGGGCCGACTGAGGGCTACCCCTCGCAGGATAACCCAAGTGTGATGATTGCAACAGTGAAACATGAAGAACATCTAACCATTGTACAGCCTACAATGGTTAAAGAGGAACACTACTTGCTTTGGCAGTCTACTCCAGTCAGAGCTTTAAGAGGGACCCCATTCCAAATACCTTTGACTAGAGTTCACCTTGACTGGGAGGGTGGAAAAGGATACCAGCAATTAGGTGTGTTTGTGGATATCCCTTCAGATGTCCTGATAGGGAATGATTTTGATAATGCGGTACCTTGTGTGTATGCAGTGACACACAGTAAGGCTTGGAGACAAGCATGTAGGTCTGTTATCCTGGGGGGTGGACCCAGACAGACCACAGATTTGAAGCCAGGACTGGTGTGGTTGTTACTTCATGGATGGAGCTACCCTTTAGCAGCAAGACTGAAGGTGAGTCACAGCTGCTTGTGGGTACTGATGTTCCCTTGGACAATGTGACTGCAAGGGCTGAGGTGAGCAGTAGTACCCAAGCTGACAGTGAGGCACCACTGTCAGAGGATGCTAGACTTCCTGTGGAATGGAAGCAGGGAAGTGTTACAAATAGAGAGTTGAGACAGGCTCAGCTCTCAGACCCTACATTACAAGGCCTGAGGGAGATAGCTAGTGATGCACCTGATTGTCAAGGAAAAGGGGAATCTGTATACTGGGACAAAGGGTTACTGCATAAACAGTGGACCCATGAGGGAGAGCTAGAGGGTGAGAGAATACAGCAGTTGGTAGTGCCCAGAGCCTACTGTCTGGCACTTCTAGCCATAGCACATGACATTCCCTTTGCAGGTCATATGGGCATAAAGCATACAAAGGGAGATGTTATGCAGAACGTCTGTTTGCCTGGAATTTACAGAGATGTAACAGGGTACTGCAGGACCTGTGAGCAGTGCCAAAAAGTAGGCAAGGCAGTGGACAAGGTCAAAGCTCCTTTGATGCCTTTGCCTGTGACTTGAGGAACCATTTCAGTGGGCAGCTATGGATATTGTGGGTCCTCTTGAGTACTCTAAGTTCCACAGGGAAGAAGTACATCCTAGTGGTAGTAGATTATGCTACCAGATACCTTGATGCAGTGGCATTGTCCTCTACTGAGGGAGATACGGTGGCAAATGCTTTGTTAGAGATTTTCAGCAGGGTAGGTTTCCCAAATGAAATACTAACTGACAGAGGTGGCAATTTCATGTCAGACCTGCTGGCTTGTCTGTGGACATGGGGTGAAGCACCTAAAGATCACCCCCTACCATCCCCAGACTAATGGTCTTGTGGATAAGTTAAACTCTACACTAAAGACTATGACATTGACATTTGCAGACCAGTTTAAGAGAGAGTGGACAAATATGTTTCCCATCTAGTTTGCTTACAGAGAGGTGCCCCAGGAATCCACAGGTTTTTCACCCTTTGAGGGGCTATATGGGCATAGGGTGAGGGGATCTCTAGATTTGGTTTGAGATGATTGGGAGGATGAGTATGAACCCCACAAGAAGTCTGTTGTGGTTGTGGCATATGTCCGAAAGCTCAGAACAAGTCTCAGGGACTCATGGGCTTGGCCCAGGAGAACCTAGCAGAAGCCCAACAGCAGAAAATGTTTGGTATGACAGGAATGCCTGAGCTAGAGAGTATGATGTAGGGCAGCAGGTAATGGTCCTCATTCCTGTCAGACACAACAAGCTGCAGACAACTTGGGAGGGACCCTTCAAAGTGGTATGGAAGGTCAGTGATGATAACTACATGACAGAACTACTAGTCAGGAAGCAGGAGCACAAATTGTATCATGTTAACATGATGAGACCTTACCATGACAGGGAGACCCTTGGGTTAAGTATTGCCAGTAGGAAGCAGGAGGAGTCCAAGGGGGATCTATGGCTACAGGAAGCCAGACAGGAAAATCCCTAATTACTATGTTGGAGCCTAGGATTGCAGGCATATGATAGGACAGTCCAGCACTGTACTAGGGTCAGCAATGCCAAGACAGCTGGAATCTCAAGACAGGGAATGTGGTAATGTATTCCCAGATAGGCTCAACCCTCTCAAGCAGTGCTTCTCAAGGGTCACTTGAAAAACTAGCTTGAGTCTTCAGGGGGATGGAGTGTGACAAAATGGAAATACTGTCAGCCTAACTATCTGGAATTTTGTAAATAATTATGTGTCATTTGTGAATATCAACATGATTCATATGCTTGTGTTACAAATGTATTAGAACTATATTTAATATAAGATGGTTTGTACAGACGTGTGCTGAAAAGATATGTTGTAGAGTACTCAGCTTAAAGATGTATCCACAGTGTACCCTACTGGAAAAGAGCAGACATCTATATAAACTATTGCAACTATGGAAACATATATGTTTTAACAGTGGGAACTGGAACATAGAAGTTTAACTTCAAAACTTAAAAAAAAAATAGTTGAAATGAAATTATTTTATAACCACATAATAAAAGTGATGTTCATAGGTTCATTGGTTCAAAGGTAGGTACTAGGGTATCTGCCTGAGGGCATTTATAAGCCTAGCCAGAGTGTGTCGGCTTTCACCACCCCATTGATTAATTAATTGATCCTCTGTCAAGCAGAGCCAATGAAGTGATCACAGGGGTGTATTTTCTGTTACCCATCCACTCGTCAAGGTTTCTCTTGAAGAGTGTTAGTGAGGGGCTCTGCCTAATGTAGTTTGGAATTTTGTTCCAAAGCATGGAGAGTCTCTGTGACAGGAATCTAGCCCTCCAGCATGTCTTTTTATTGCTGTGGTGAGGTTTAGCTCGCTAGAGCGCGTGGCTCACAGTGACTTGGATTTCTTTAGGTGGAACATGCCCATCAATTCTGAGTTGGACATGACTTTGTAAGTCAGTCAGAGATCACCTCAGAGTAAGCAATATGCCACTGAGTACAGATGGAGATTTTCAGTCAGGCTGCATAGGACATATGCATGAGGCCAGTAATCCTCTTGGTGAGGTATTTTTGTGGTCTCTCCAGCTGTTGGAAGTGTCTTGTGAGGTACATCCCAAATGGGGCATTGTACTCTATGATGGGTCTGATGACTGATGAGTAGGCGGGCACTATAATCTCTTAATTTCTAGATGTGAACCCTTTAGTAATTAGATGGACTACATAGAAGGATTTCCTAGCTACTTTGGCAATATGATCGTCAAAGGAGAGATTACTATCTACCTGGGTCCCTAGATCTCTTATTACCTCTTCTGTATTAAGGGGGCTGCCACCTATGTGGTAATTCATGGGTGTTTTGTTTTTCCTAAATGGGATGACTATGCATTTTTTGGCATTTAGCTTGAGGCCATAACTTTGACACCAGGTGTCCGTCTTATTAAGGCCCTTTTGGAGGACATCTGTGTCAGCCGGAGAGTCAATTATGGCTCTCAGTTTGCAGTCATCGGCAAACTTGGTTAGCCATAGTCCTCCTATGTTTGCTTGTACTTCTGAGAAGTATATGCCAAACAGTAGGGGTCCCAGGACCAAGCCTTGTGGGACACCACTTGTGACTGGTTTAGAGTTGGACCTGGAGCCTGCTATTCTTACCATGTGAGTTCTGACTGTAAATCAGTTGGCAAACCATCTCGTGATGTAGGGGTTTATGTTCAGGCTGGTGAGATTTTCTGTAATACCTGAGTGGGGAATGGTGCAGAAAGCCTTGGCAAGGTCATGGTAGGCTGTGTGAACAACCTTTCCCTTGTCTATGGCCTTGGTGACAGTCTCAAAGAAGTCAACCAGGTTTAGTAGGCATGATCTGCCCTTAACAAAGCTGAACTGAGTTGGGTCAAGTGTTTGGAGGTTCCCAGTGTCTTTGTTAATGAGTTCCATGATGATGCGCTCCATAGCCTTGCAGACCAGGCTAGTCAGGCTTATGGGGAGATAGTTACCAGGATCAGTTGTGGCCCCTCCTTTGTGGAGTGGAATAACTGTTGCTGTGCATCATTCTATGGGCACATAGCCTGTGGAGAGGCTGAGGTTAAACAGCGTGTTTAGGTGGGGGGTTAGTTCGTTCTGTAGTTCATGCAAGACGCAGCCTAGGACACCATCTGGCCCCATTGACACTGTGTTTTTGGCTTTTGAAAGGGTTATTTTCATCTGTGTGTCTGTGATTTCCGGGACATTACACTTTTCCGATATTGTTGTGGGCCCTTTTGGGGGTGAGAGGGGGGTGAAGTTTGCACTGAATCTATATGCCAGGATGTTGGCAATATCAGTAGGTGCAGTACATTTTGTGCTATTTTGTACTTTTGTTCAGTGCATATCTGCTAGTTGCCACTTAGATTCTTAACATAGCTAAAGAAGGCTTTGTGGTTATCTTTTGAATCCTTGGCTATTTTTCTTTCGACGTTAGTCTTGGATGATTTTATGAGGGACCTTAGTTTCTTATTGATACTTTTCAGGGATGTCTTTCCTCCTTGGGAATTTGCTATATTTCTGAACTAGTTTCCTCCTTTTATTGTATAGCCTGTTTATGGCAGGGGTCCACCAGATTGGTTTCCTTCTCTTAGCGGAGAGAGTCTTGGTTTTGCTAAGGATGGCATGATCCATGCATCCTTGCAGGTGCTCATAGAGTGCATTTGTAAAGGTTTCTGCATCTTGGGCAGTGTTATTCTTTAGCATGAGGGCTGTGAAACTTACAGCCTCTGTCTTAGGTGAAGTTTGCTTTAGAAAAGTTTTTTAATGTGTTTCCTTAGTTGGGGGTGGTGGTGGGGTGTGGACATCCAGAATGATCAGTTTATGGTCTGATCTAACCAATGACAAGTTCACCTCCAGTGTGGAACACCTGTCGCCCATGTTTGTGATGACCAGAGGTCCAATATGTTCTCACCTCTGGTAGGGGAGTTTACCAGCTGATCCAGGGTGTTTGAGTTGATGAATTCCAGGAAGCGCTTGGCCTGGGAGTTTGTACTTGAGTAGTTTTCACAGCTAATGGTAGGGTAATTGAAATCACTTAATATCAGGGTGTTTGGTAGGACCTTCATGTTTTCCAGTGTCACCAGAAAGGTGGAGTGGTGGTCCTGGATCATGGAGGGTGATCTGTAGCAGGCCACAATTTGCATTGCAGATTTGCCTGATGTTAGTTGCACATGGATGATCTCAGAGGAATCATGCTACGCCACTAACCTGGGACCCACCATGTCCCAGGACCCCAATTCCACATTTCTGGAAACATTGGGAAACATAAAGGTCCTACCAAACACCCTGATATTGGATGATTTAAATTACCCAAACATTAGCTGGGGGAACTACTCAAGTACTAACTCCCTTGCCCAACATTTCCTAGAATTTATAAATTCAAATGCCCTGGATCAACTGGTCAACACCCCCACCAGAGGTGACAACATATTGGACCTGGTCATCACCAACGTGGGGGACCGGTGTTCCACACTGGAGGTCAACCCCTCACTGGTTAGATCTGACCATAAACTAATCACTCAGGATAGCCACATTCCACCACCACCCCTGGTCAAAGAAATCACCATGAAAAAATTTTCAAAAGCAAACTTCACATTACTTTAGACAGAGGTGGAACGTTCCAAATCCCCCATGCTAAAGGGTAACGCTGTCCAAGCTTCAAAATCCTTTACTAATGCAATCTATGGGCACCTACAAGAATGCATGGATCGTGCTATCTCAAGCAAAACCAAGGCTCACTCCTCTGTGAAAACGAAACCAGTCTGGTGGACCCCTGCCATAAACAAGCTATACAATAGAAGTAGGAAACTAGTACAGAAAAGAGTAAAATCCCAAGGGTGGAAGACATCCCTGATCAGTATCAGCAAAAAAAATGATCCCTCATAAAGTCATCCAAGGCTAGCTTCAAAGGAAACATTGGCAAGGACTCCAACGATAACCACAAGGCATTCTTTAGCTATGTCAAGAATCTTAGTGGCAGTTCCCAGATCTGCTCAGAGTTAGTGCAGAATGGCACAAAATACACTGAACCAAACGATATCGCCAACATCCTGGCAGACAGGTTCAGTGCAAACTTCACCCGCCTCTCGCCCCCAAAAGGGCCCATAACCATACCAGAAGAATGTAGTGCCCCTGAAATCACAGACACTCAGGTTAAAACAGCCCTCTCCAAAGCCAAAAACACAGCATCAGTGTCCCACACAGTGTTCTAAATGAGCTCAAAGATGAATTAACTCCTCACCTAAACACACTGTTCAAACTCAGCCTCTCCACAGGCTACTTGCCCACAGAGTTGCGCACAGCAATGGTTATTCCACTCCACAAAGGTGGAGCCACAACAGACCCCAGGAACTATCACCATATATGCCTGACTAGCTTGGTCTGCAAGGCTATGGAGCACATCATCATGGATCTCATTAACAGAGACATTGGGAACCTCCAAACACTGGACCCTACCCAGTTCAGCTTTGTTAGGAGCAAATCAGATCATGCCTCCTAAACCTGGTGGACTTCTTTGAGATCGTCTCCAAGGCTATAGATGAGGGAAAGGTGGACCACACAGCCTACCTAGACCTCACAAAGGCCTTTGACACCATTCCCCATTCTGGTATTATAGACAACCTCACCAGCCTGAACATAAAACCCTACGTCACGAGATGGGTTGACAACTGACTCATGGACAGAACTCACATGGTAAGAGTTGCAGGAGCTAGGTCTGACTCTAAACCAGTTACAAGTGGGGTTCCCCAGGGCTCAGTCCTAGGACCCTTTCTATTCGGCATATACTTCTCAGAGGTACAAGCAAACACAGGAGGACTATGGCTGACCAGGTTCGCAGATGACTGCAAACTAGGGGCTATAATTGGCTCTCTGGCTGACACAGACATAATCCAAACGGGTCTCACTGAGACAGATACCTGGTGTCAAAACCATGGCCTCAAGCTAAATCCCAAAAAGTGCATAGTCATCCCCTTTGGAAAAAACAAAGTACCCACAAATTATGACATAGGTGGTAGCCTCTAAATACGGCAGATGAAATAAGGGATCTGGGGACCCAAGTAGGTAGTAATCTTTCCTTTGATAATCACATTGCCAAAGTGGTTAGAAAATCCTACTATGTGGCCCACCTAATTACAAAAGGGTTTGCATCCAGATCAAAGGAGGTCATTGTGCCCCTCTACACATCACTCATCAGACTCATCATAGAGTACAATGCCCCATTTGGGATGTACCTTACAAGACACCTGCAACAGCTGGAAAGACCACAGAAGTACCTCACCAAGAGGATCACTGGCATCAAACAGATACCCTATGCAGCTTGACTGAAAAAACTCCAGCTGTATTCGGTTTCATACCGCCTACTCAGAGGTGATCTCTGCCTGACATACAAGGCCATGTCCAACCCAGAAATGATGGACATGCTCCACCTAAAGAAAACCATATCCCCTCAAGCCAAACGCTCTAGGGATCTAAACCTCACCACAACACTAAAAAGGACGTGCTGGAGGGATAGATTCCTTTCCCAGAGGCTTCCCATGCTCTGGAACAAGATTCTAATTTACATTAGAAAGAGCTCCTCACTAACACTCTTCAAGAGAAACCTTGATGACTGGATGGGAAACAGGAAGTTTACCCCTGGGATCACTTCAGTGGCTCTGCTGGACAGAGGCACAGGGAACTAATCTAAGGGGGTGGCAAAAGCCAACATATTTCAGCTAGCCTTATAAATGCCTTTGGGCAGAGACCCTAGTACCTACCTATGAACCTATGAAGCTATGGAGGTGTAGGTATCCTTGATGAATAAGGATATGCCCCCTCCTTTTGTGTTTCAGTCCGTGTTCTGTGGCCGAAACCTGTGGTACAAGTTGTAGCCCGGTAGTGCTGGGGTGCTCTCTGGAGCCTTGAACCAGGTTTCAGTTACTGCACAGATGTCGATGTTCTCCATACTAAGGAGTGCTTCAAGTGCATGCATTTTGAGATTTAAACTTCTGGCGCTGAGCAGCATAACCCTCAGTTTTTTGTTAATTGTGCTGCTTACAGAGGTGGGTTTGACTTTTGAGCCTTGGCTAAAAAAGGCACTATGGGGGCAGCAATAGCATTGGTCAGTATTCAAAAGCCTAGGGGTGACATGTGCAAGCTGTCTCTTGCGAAGAAATGCGGCTTGTTGAGCATGTCGTCCCAGGCTGACAGACACTGGATCCCCTTTGAATGACAACAGAAGCTTAGCCAATTGTTGAAATTGATCATTTTTTCTTTATACTGAGGTATCATTCTTGGTGAGGGCAGGATGCTACTCACTGTCAGGGTCATACCAGCCTGGGCTACATGATCAGAGAGCTCTTCCATGTCACTTTTCGTGTAGTCCAGGGAGGTACATCTCAGGTCATTCACACCAACATGAACAATGACAGAGTCATATTTGTACTTATTCTGGAGTGACCTGAGTGCTTGTGTTAATTGGCGGATTCTGGCTCCCGACAGGCAGCTAACAGCAACCTTCTGCTTGTCCAGCCTAGTGAGTGGGACGTCAGTGTGCCTGACTATAGAGTCACCTATTACTAGAGTGTTAGGTATGTTATTTCATCTTAAGGGCTGTGACTGTGCGGCACACTGATTTTTTTGTTTTATGTGTTGTCTGGTTTGTGATGGGAGGTGCAGGTTGGGTGTCTGCTTTGGAGGTCTCTGATGCTTTTGCAGATTTTTATTTAGAGCCTCTGAGTATGATTTTATGTATTTATGTGTATTTTTTGCCAATGCTGGTTTAGTAGGTCTATGTGTGGCTGGAGGTGTGGTGCAAGTGTTAACCTTCTCCTCTTGACTGTCTGTCCCAGTCTTGGGTGGATATAGCTTAGCCTCCAGTTTGGCTGTATAATTGCATCTCCCACATATGTTAGTGTTTTGTGGTAGGAGGAGAGGGTTGTCTGTGTACATGAGTCAGTTGTAACATTGCCTCAGGATACCCAGATTCACCAGCTGGACTGGAGAGTACACCTGAAATTGCCCTTTGGTCATGCCTGAATAGTAGGGTGAGCTGCTTGGTCACTTGGTTGGTGAGGGGTGAATAAAGAGCCTTGCCCTGCTGGGCAATCAAGTGTCAGGGTATATTAGCAGTTACTATTAGGTCTGAGCAAGTGCTGGGCTGTAGGATGCTTTTTGAGTGCTTAGGTTAAGAGTTAGACTAGTTTCAAGGGAAAAACTGAAGAGGAGACTTAGTGGAGCCGGGAATAATTTAACCCTAGCTAACCCGTGCTGCCCGGCACGCAAAACCATGCAAACACGTTTTTTTATAGCAGGGAAATAAAAGAGATAGAAATTAGCCCAAAATGGCCAATAAACTACTAACTTCTGGGCTGCAACCACTCCTCCAGGGACAGATAGGCTGCTCAAAGCTTCCCTCTCACAGGTGAACAGAGAAACTTCCTTCTATCCAAGAAAGGTATGGGCAACTCAGAAAATTGTAACGCAGCCCTGAATTTAGCACTAGCCTGAAAACTGGACTATACTAGCTTAGAAAAGCAGGAAACAAGGAATTTTTTTTTTTTTTGAAAAGATAAGGCAAAAACAGTAAACAAATACACTTACAACAGCTTTAAATGACTACAAATGATTAGCAAAGGCTATTGCACTTTAGTGTGTAGCCTACAACAGTTAAACAAATTATTTTAACAAAAAATAACTTTTTAAAAGCGCAGACAGTCAAATAAGTACAATATGTGAAAAAAAACAAGCTTTTAAATCACAATAAATGCTGGAAAATCTGTGTTTCAGCGGAAAACAGTTAACTACAGCAAGAAAGTACAGAAAACTGATACTTAATCACTCCAAAGTATCTCTTCTAAGCTAGAAGGCTTGTATCAGTTTAAGGCTTTCTAGTGCTTCCCAGTAGGTTAGTTACAGGAAAGATGGGAAGCAAGCCCAAATGTGGTCTTTTAAACCAAAAAGTTGAAAGAGATGGACAAACTGTCCAAATGGTCAATAAACTACAATTTCTGGGCCTAGAACCACTCCTCTTGTGGTAGACAGGCTGCCTAATGCTTACCACTCCCACTGATAAGCTAGAAGGCTTCCTTCAACACAGAAAGGCTTGGGGGCTCAGAAGCTTACTACCAATCCTGGATACAGCAACTCTGAACCGGACTAGGCCAGTTATAGGAAGGGTGGGAAACAGGCACAAGTGCGGCTTTCAAACCAGAAAGTTGAAAGAGATGGAAAAAAAACTGCTCAAACAGCCAAAAGCTACAATTTATGAGCCAGGGACCACTTCTCTTGTGGTAGATAGGCTACCTAATGCTTACCACTCCCACGGATAAGTTAGAAGGCTTCCCTCCAACACGGAAAGGCTTGGGGGCTCAGAAGCTTGCAAATAGTCCTAGATACAGCAAATCTGTACCTGGACTACATTAGTTACAGGAAAGGCGGGGACCAAACGTGAGCTTTTAAACCAGAAAGTAGAAAGAGATGGAAAAACTGCCCAAATGGCCAATGAACTACAATTTCTGGGCCAAAACCCACTCTTCCCATGGTAGATAGGCTACCTTGTGCTTACCTCTCCCACTGATAAGCTAAAAGGCTTCCCTCCAACACAGAAAGGCCTGAGGGGCTCAGAAGCTTACCAACATTCCTGGGTACCACAAGTCTGCATCTGGACTAGACTAGTTACAGGAAAGACAGGAAACAAGCTTAGAATTTTTTTGTTTTGTTTTTTTTACAGAAAAGCATCTAAAACAGCAGCAAATACAATTCAAATTGCAGTGCAGGTGAGCACACTTGAGTGTGTAGCAATATTACGACAAATACAGTTTAAATAAATGCAATTAAATTAACAAATGACTAAAAAACAAGTGCAGAAGGCAGTAAATTAGAAGGCTACTAACAAGCAGTAATAAATGCAGAGTAAGAGCGACTGAACAGATAACAGCAAGTAGAAAAACAACTAAGACAGTTACAGTAAGAGCAGCTGAATAAAATATGTATCTATTTTATTTATTTATTTATTATGTATTTCTTTTTTTTGAGGAAGGGAACAGAGCAGGATTAAGAGGCTACAGGGGTTGTCCTTCCCAAATTCTCTCTTTGTACACAGTAGGAGTGCCTGAAATCAGAATATGATCTCACTGCACTCAGTTGAGTGAGCAAATGAAATGGGCCCAGAAGGAGTATCCAAATACAAATTTACAAGAGGGGCGGGCAATTTCAAAGCCACCGACATTAACACCAGAACAAGAACAGGGAACTGTAGAGACATAGCCACAACTTTCAGTTGAGTTAATATTCGGTGAGAAACACAAATAAATAAATAAATTAAATGCAGAACTATATGTCCAGTTAATTTCAAGTAGATCTTAGCTGGAGCAAAGCTCAGATATTAAGCAGAAATAACCCAAAATGTACTACTTATATAATTATATAAGGCAGGACAGAATATCAGTGATGAGGTGAAACTACCCCCTCCCCACCCTCTGCTATCAATGGCTACACAGAAATTCTAACAAGTACTCTGTAGAGACACAGCCACAACTTTCAGTGAGAAACACAAATAAATAAATTAAATGCAGAACTATATTAAAAAGAGCAGATAAAATTGTACTTAAATTCACTTATACGTCCAGTTGATTTCAGGTAGATCTTAGCTGGAGCAAAGCTCAGATATTAAGCAGAAATAACCCAAAATGTACCACTTATATAAGGTAGGACAGAATATCAGTGATGAGGTGAAACTATCCCCACTGCTATCAATGGCTACACAGAAATTCTAACAAGTACTCTGTCAGTTTCAGTGCAAGAGGAGATATAATGTCTAGAATTAGAAGTTTTTGTATTTTTCAGTTTCAGTGCAAGAGGAGATATAATGTCTAGAATTAGAAGTTTTTGTATTGTCTTTAAATGCGGAGGAATGTAAATTATTTTATAACTTCCACCATTTGCCTTAGATATAAGAGAAGTCCTTGTTTAAGTATTTTCACAGAGAGATGCTAAATGCTACCAGCTGTGGTGGGGGTTTTCACCTGGGATAGTCAGATGACAAGAAGTGATGCCATATCCTCGCAACAATATTTGAGATATTAATTTAAGCAGTCTCTGAGAGAGGTAGTGCATTCTGTATTTGTCTTTGAACTGACAAAATCAGCTGGAAAACCCACTCAGAAACCGCACTCTCCAAAGCTAAGAATACAGCATCCATGGGACCAGATGACATCTTAGGCTGTGTACTACATGAACTACAAAATTAAATGGCACCTCACCTAAGTGTCATGTTTAATCATAGCCTCACCTCAGGCTTTGTGCCCACTGAGTGGTGCACAGCTACAGTTATCCCGCTCCACAAGGCAGGATGCACCTTGGATCCCGGGAACTACCGTCCCATCAGTCTGACAAGCCTGATTTGCAAGGGCATGGAACGCATTATCATGGAACTTATAAACAAAGACATTGGCAACCTTCAAACACTGGACCCCACCCAGTTTGGATTTGTGAAGGGCCGATCTTGTCTTCTGAATCTGATTGACTTCTTCAAATCAGTTTCCAGAGCTGTGGACGAGGGTAAGGCAGTCCACACAGCGTATCTGGACCTCGACAAGGCCTTTGACATCATCCCCCACTCTGGAATCATAGGTTCATAGGTTTATACAAGGCTATCTGCCCTAAGGCATTTATAAGCCTAGCCCAAAGTTTTGTGGCTTACGCCACCCCTTATGTTAAAAAATACTGTGCCCATTAGTTTGTTGTGCCTCTGTCCAGCAGTGACACAGAGATAATTCCCGGGGTAAACCTACGATCCCCCATCCACTGGTCAAGATTTCTCCTGAACAGAGCCAGCGAGGTGCTCTGCCTCACATGGACCGGGATTTTATTCCACAGCATAGGGAGTCTCTGGGTGACAAATCTATCCCTCCAGCATGTCCTATTTATATCCGTGCTAAGGTTTAAGTCGCTTGCTCTAGTGGATCTGGTAGATTTGGATTTTTTGAGGTGGAGCATGTCCATTAATTCCGGGTTGGACATGGCCTTGTATGTCAGGCACAGGTCATCTCTGAGCAGGCGGTATGCTACTGAATAGAGCTGGAGTTTCTTCAGTCTGGCAGCATATGACAGATTTTGGAGTCCCTTTATCCTTTTGGTGAGGAACTTTTGGGGTCTCTTCAATTGCTGCAGGTGTCGGGTGAGATACATCCCGAATGGGGCATTGTACTCGATCATTGGTCTGATAAGTGAAGAGTACAGGGGAACAATGACCTCACTTGATCTGGATGTGAATCCCTTCATGATCAGGTGGGCAATGTAGAAGGTCTTTCTAACCACTTTAGCAATGTGAGTGTCAAAAGAAAGGCCACTGTCAACCTGGGTCCCCAGGTCCCTGATAACCTCTTCTGTGCTTAATGGATTGCCACCTATATGGTAGCTTGGGGTTACCTTGTTTTTCCCGAAGGGTATGACTATACATTTTTTGGCATTTAACTTCAGGCCATGGCTCTGGCACCAGCTATCAGTTTCCGTGAGACCCCTCTTAAGGATATCTGTGTCCGATGTACTTTCCACTATGGTGCCCAGTTTGCAGTCATCTGCAAACTTTGTCAGCCATAGTCCTCCTATATTTGCCTGTACTTCTGAGAAGTAGATGCCGAACAACAGGGGGCCAAGGACTGAGCCCTGTGGGACACCACTTGTGACCAGCTTGGAGTCTGACATGGCGCCAGCAACTCTAACCCTGTGGGTTCTGTCCTTTAGCCAGTTTGCAACCCATCTTGTGACATATGGGTTTACATTTAAGCTGGTAAGTTTCTCTATAATACCCGAGTGGGGTATTGTGTTGAAAGCTTTTGCAAGGTCAAGGTAGGCTGTATGGACTGCCTTTCCCTCATCAATGGCCTTGGTGACTGTTTCGAAGAAGTCGACCAAGTTCAAAAGGCATGATCTGCCCTTGACAAAGCCAAACTGGGTCGGGTCCAATGTCTGCAAGTCCCCTATGTCTTTGTTTATGAGTTCCATTATGATCCTCTCCATAGCTTTTCAGGCCAGGCTTGTTAAGCTTATGGGGCGGTAATTACCAGGGTCCGTAGAGGCACCGCCTTTGTGGAGTGGGACCACAGTTGCCGTATGCCACTCATTGGGCACGTATCCTGTGGTAAGGCTAAGATTAAACAGCTGCCTTATATGCGGGTTTAGTTCCTCGTTGAGTTCGTGTAGCACACAGCCGGGGACACCATCCGGTCCCATTGATGCTGTGTTTTTAGCTTTAGAGAGAGCAGCTTTCACCTGCGCATTTGAGATGTCTGGGAGGCTACACTCTGCTGGGATAGTTATCTCTCCTTTTGGGGGGGGTGAAGTTTGCACTGAACCTGTCTGCCAGTATGTTGGCAATGTCTGTGGGTTCAGTGATTTTGTATCATTTTGGACTAATTCTCTGCATATCTGGGAGTTTCCACCCAGGTTTCTAACATAGCTGAAGAAGGCCTTATGATTGTCTTTTGAATCTATTGCAATTTTTCTCTCAGAGTTGGCCTTGGATGATTTTATGAGTGCTCGTATTTTTTTACTAATAATGATCAAGGGTGTCTTCTCTTTTATGGATTTTGCTCTGTCATGTAACAGCTTTCTCCTCTTATTGTAAAGTTTGTTTATGGCTGGGGTCCACCAGACTGGACATTTGCCCTTGGTGGAAAGAGTCTTGGTTTTATTAGGGATTGCCTGATCCATGCAGTCCTGGAGGTGTTCGTAGAAGGCATTTGTAAGGGCTTCCGCAGCTTGGGTTGTGGTTTCCACTGGCTTGGGGGCCTTGAAGGATAAAACACCAGTCTTGAGTAGTGTGAAGTTTGCTTTAGAGAAGTTCTTCACTGTGGTCTTTTTTGTTTGGGGTGGGGGGGCGGGATAAACTTACTAAGCTGGGCATAAATCCCTACGTCACTCGATGGGTTGCTAACTGGCTAACTGACAGAACCCAGACAGTAAAAGTAGCTGACTCCAAATCCAGCGCCAGACAAGTGACAAGTGGAGTACCTCAGGGTTCAGTCCTGGGACCACTCTTGTTTGGCATCTCCTTCTCTGAAGTACAGGCCAATACTAAGGGACTCTGACTAACAAAGTTTGCAGATGACTGCAAACTGGGAGCCATTATTGAATCCCCAAATGATGTGGATATTCTACAAAAGGGCCTTACAGAAACATATGCCTGGTGCCAGAGCCATGGGCTCAAGCTTAATGCCAAGAAATGTATAGTTATCCCCTTTGGAAAAAAACATGTACCCATGAATTACCGCATAGGTGGCAGGACACTAAACATAGAAAGTGTGATGAGAGACTTAGGGACACAGGTGGACAGTGGTCTCACTTTCGATAACCACATTGCCACAACAGTCAGGAAATCCTTCTATGTGGCACACCTCATCACTAAGGGCTTTTCATCCAGAAAAAAGGAGGTCATTGTCCCACTGTACTCATCCCTCATTAGACCCATTATAGAGTATAATGCCCCGTTTGGTATGTACCTCACAAGACATCTGCAACAGCTGGAAAGGCCACAGAAATACCTCACTAAAAGAATCACAGGCCTAAAGCAGATGCCATATACTGACCGTCTAAAAAAACTTCAGCTATACTCTGTGGCATATCGTCTACTCAGAGGCGATCTCTGCTTAACATACAAGGCCATGTCAAACCCTGAGCTGTTGACATGCTCCACTTAAAGAAATCCCAATCCCTCAGAGTCACATACTCCAGGGATCTAAACCTTGTCATCACAATAAACAAAACATGCTGGAGGGATAGGTTCCTTACCCAGAGACTCCCCATACTCTGGAATAGACTGCCCATACATATCAAGCAGAGCGCCTCTTTGGCCCTCTTCAAAAGGAACCTTGATGATTGGATGGGAGATAGGAAATTCACCCCGGGGATCATGTCAGTCGCCCTGCTAGACAGGGGCCTGGAGAAGTAAATATTGTGGGAAGAAATATCCAAGGAATTGTTATGGCTAGGCTTGCATAGGTCCTAGGGCTGATAGCCTAGTACCAACCTATGAACCACAACTTTCTTGCCTACCAAAGAGTAAGTAAGTCTAGGGTATAGTAATTTCTCTTAGATACAGTTAGGAATATAGTGAAGTATAGCTTAGATGTTTTCTTTATTTATTTGAGACTGTCCTGTAATGTTGTTTTAAATATTACCTGTGATTTTGAACTATGAAGTAAATGTGATTTTTTATTGAGTATTTTCTTGTTCTTTTATTATTTATTATTAAATATATTTAAACATTTTATTGTGGCGGATATTTGTGAGAGATATTTTAAGCTGCATTTTCTCACAAGTGTCTACTACGCTGTGCTGTGACCTGCTTGTTGAGCCTGCTATAATCTCAAGTACATGTGTATTTGCCCATACAATATGTATTCCAGTGTTGTGGCAGTCTGTCTGTGGTTTGCCCAGTGCTTTGTGACATGCCTAGCAGCCTACTGTTATTACCCAGTGTGCTGTTATGTCCAGTTACTTGAAAGACATAATGCAGCCAGGCCAGCATAACTGTTGTGTATTTCTGACAAAGCAGTGGTATGCTGTACAGATGTATGCCACTATCTACCGGGTAGTATTTGGCCATGTGTACTTAGCACCACCAGGTATTATGTGTCAGGACAGACTGGCATGTGTGCATGCATACACTGTGTTGGCATACGTACTCCAGTATTGTCGTTGTACACCCATGTACATGGCTAGTAACATTCACATTGGGAGGCGTGGTCCACATGTCTCGCATGAAGGGGACATGTGTACATGTCTGGACTGACCACAGAGTGCCAGACTGTCCACATATATTGGTCATATCCCTGCTGTAGTCCACAGGATTATTACTCTGCTAGCAGTGGTACTGTACTATGATGCTATCAGGATGTCTGTCTGTAGCCAATGGTAAACATGTCTACAGCAGATGTGACCTCCCACACCCAACATGTCTGTTAAGACACCCCTATGACAGTAGCAACAGTCTACATGTATACCTGTAATACATCCATGACATCCTCTTGCACTAAGGGGTTGGAACTATTGCTGCTGAGGTAGGACTCCACTCCATGTTCTGGACATATGGTAAACATATATGTGTGCACATATATGCAGATATCTAATATATATATATATATATATATATATATATATATATATATATATATATATATATATATATATATATATATACATATGAACACTCAAACATATACATATACACAGCAATAACTCCAAGTGGCTAAGCTTCTGATGTCATTCAAAGGGGATCTAGTATCTGTCTGCCTGAGAAGACATGATTGACAAACCACGATGCTTTGCCAAAGATGGTCTGCACCTGTTGCCCCTGGGATTCAAGTTACTGGCTACAGCTCATGGCACCACCAAAGTGCCTTATTTAGGCAAGGTTCAGAGGACAAAACCACCACCATGACAGACACAAGCATGCAAAACTGAAGGTAAGGCTACTCAATGCTATATGTCTAAACCTACAAAGGCACTCTCTTGAGGCACACCTGCAAATGGGAAACATTGATATCTGTGCAGTAAATGGGACCTGGTTCAATGCTCCAGAGAGCACACCTGCAATACCAGGCTATGTGGCACACCTCATCACTGAGGGCTTTTCATCCAGAAGAAAGGGGGTACTCATCCCTCATTACATATACCTCATATATGTATATATTTATATATATATATATATATATATATATATACATATATATATATATATATATATACATATATATATATATATGTATGTATAGATATATATATATATAGATATATATATATATATATATATATATATATATATATATATATATATATATATATATATATATATATACATATATATACATGTATATATACACCTGGATATATTTGTCAATGTATAGATGTGTGTGCATTACTGCACCATTGTAACGTGTACTCCTTCCACATTGTACATTCCCTATGGTAGAATGACATTTCTGATTGATATGTTACAGCTATTGCCCTGACAGTTTACAGGTGAATTGGCTTACTGTTACAGCATTGTAGCTGTGTTGTGGAGGGTCCTGGAGTCAGGAACTGCGTGTGCTGGATATTGGATTGCACAGCATATCTGTTAGGGCTGTGGAGGGGGGCAACATAGCAGTAATTACAAGGTATCCCTAATTTGTGCCCCCACCCCCATTAACAGTGCATATGGTCTGTTATGTTGTAGTGAGTGGTTCAGGATGTTGTTCCCATGTGGGCATGCTATGCACATTTCTATCTGTAGATATATATATATATATATATATATATATATATATATATATATATATATATATATATATATATATATATATATATATATATATATGTATATCTACAAAATTATATATGTAAACCCCACATATATATATATATACATATATATATATATATACATATATATATATATATATATATATATATATATATATATATATATATATATATATATATATATATATATATATATATATATATATATATATATATATATATATACATACATATGAACATATTTATCGATCTATATACAATTGATGCTATATGATTATTTGTATCATACATTATATATACATAATGTCTGTCTACATTTACAGATATATATTTTCCATATGTCCATGCATGTTTGGCTCATAAATTTGGCCTGCACCTCATTCGCTTGGCAACTGACATGGATGATCTCAGGATTGAAGTCAGCAATTACCGACGAGACCTTTGTGTTTCAGATTTCAGCTCCTTCAAAATATGTTTTAATACATATAACTGTTTAACTAGCAATGTTTTAAGTGTATGAGAACAATATTTGACATATATCCTTATTTGTACCCACATTTTGGCACACTTTGTCCAGAATTCTTGCATTAAGAGGTTGTGTGGTATGATATTACTACATTTCCTGTACTGCTGAATCATATATACACAGACACACACACACACACACACACACACACACACACACACACACACACACACACACACACACACACACACACTTATTCAGTTGGTTTTCTTAACTTAAATTAAATGAAAATCAGAGGCTGCAGACAAAAACACTGCTTAACAACATATGGAAATAATCTAGCTTATTTATATCCTGAAATAAGCAAAGCATTTTCTATAATCATATGTATTCAGTCAATCACAAATAAAAAATCCAGTGTACTGCAGCAGTCACTGTATGTAACCTCTACTCATTAATCTATGACAAAAGAGGAAATGAAGAGCTATGCAAAACTATTAAAAACAGAAGCATTTATAACAAAAATATCCTTTAACTCATTAACAGCTAACCTGAGTGGAATTTCAGACCTCATGACACCTGCACATCTCCTGGCTTGTTTGACTAATTATAATACCATTTACATGTTATCTAATTACTTGTTCAGAATAAAATCAGCATTATGTCTGACATATTAATATCTCTAATCAGAGTAGACAGACACCAGCTATTAGTATGACTTTTGTTCATGCAGATGTGATCTTCAATTTGCTGCACTGCAAAGCAATGTTTTAGACATTACTGCATTTCAGATATCCTTGAATAATTATGATTTATTTGCATATTTAAAACACAAGTAAATGTACATATCTTTAAAGCAGTGATAGTCAGATGCCAACTATCAGTGCATTTTTTTCCAGCATTGTGTTTGTGCTTTCCTTTGATATTATGGACTAGTATATAATAAATACCTTCTAGTTCAAGTTATTAATAATATTATTAAGATATGACATATATTCATAATATTCCTGGAAACCAGCTCACATTTTCTCTAGTACCCAGTAATCTATTTGTCTGACAAGGATTTCCTGATCTCTATGGAGAATGGGCATCTGAAATGCTGTTGTGTCCAGGTGGGCAATGCCCAAGATATTCACAGAAATGTGATATTTGTGCATAAATAAAGCTGATAGTCAAAGCCACTGCATTCTTTTTAAAGGACATCTGGACATTTTTAAATGATATCTTTCTACGCCAACCTACAAGTGCTGACAGAGTGTTAGTGATGTTAGACATTGAATCTCTCTATACAAACATTCCGCATACTGAAGGATTGGAATATTTAAGATAATTTCTGCTAAAACAGTCTGTGTTTCCTGCAGAAAAGATTGACACCATTTGTGCTTTCATTTCTAAGGTGTTTCATGGGACCTTTTTCCATACTAATGGTGATATTTATCAGCAGATTAAGGGAGTGGTGATGGGCTTTAAAATGGCCCCTGCATATGCCAGTCTTGTTCTTAGTTTGTAGGAGACAAACACACTTGTTCATCTACCTGGGTTTCAAAATACCAGACTATACAGATGTTAGATTGATGATTTATTTTTGTGTGGCAAAGCTCACACCAAGAACTTGATGCTTTTATTCACTCCCTGTCTAACAGTATTCCGTTTCTCAATTTTAGAATCTCAGGCTGTGGCTCTGTTGTGCAATTCATAGATACCAAAATCACCCTTGACACTAACTTGCTGCATTAAGATTCCAATATTTCCTGTAAGGAAACATTCAGGAATAATTATTTGGACTTTTAACAGCCAGCACCCATTTTTCATGAAGAGGAATATTGCAAGAGGTCAATTCATTAGACATCCCCCCATTATCAGTAAAGATGACATTTTCTACAAAGAAAGCCACTTCCTGATTAACTTGTTCCCAGATAGAAATTATCCAAAGCCTTTACTTAATAATGAAGTAAAAACCAAACAGTTTAACCAAACCAAGGCAGGATTCACACATCAAAGTTCACATAGGAAGGTAAAAAAATAATTTTATTGTGAGCGCTTTCGCAGTTGAATCAACTGCTTCATCAGACATTAAAAATGCATTCAAACAAAGCTTTTTTATACCATACAAAGACCAATAGAAATCACTAACTAATTAAGCAATCAATTAAAATCTAATTGCTCAAAACTCATTTAAAGCAGTAGGTATAAAAGAAAAATAGTGCTAAAAAATGACATATTAGCTGAACAACACTACTATCAGTCAACTATTAAAAATACCATTATAGTACAAATAAATGCAGAGCTATATAAAAAACTAGTACTAAAAAGTTTTCACAAATAAAGTGGGGCTATAAAAACACAGAAGCAATATTAGTTCATATATGTATATATATCTACAGACATACTCTATGCCAGCAGATATTCCTCATAATACAAAAGGTACAGAATCACAAGTATATAAAAAAACCTAACCATTTCTATACAATATTAAAAAAGTGGTATTAATATATTGATCTATTTCTAAGCACCAGCTTGATGCTGACCTTATGATCATCCTGATGATCCACTTTAATTCACAGGTCTCAACCTTTTTCCTGATATCATGCCCACATACATCTTCTGTTACCACCTCTGTCACTAGAAACTTAAATCTATGATTCTCACCTAAATCTATACAGTGTTTAGCCAAGGCATTAGTACATATTGAAGTATTAATACTATAGATATGCTCTCTAATACAGTCGTGTAATCTTCTATCAGTCTTGCCTATAGAAAAGCAAGAACATACACTTAACAAAATCCTACACTAAATCTAACATACATTACCACCTATGCACTTACCTTAACCCGCACCCTAACCCTAAGGTCCGTAACTATCACACACTTACCTTACAGAGGTATACCGCAGAAGGCCAACCATGATGATTCGATGTTTCCACTTTCGCACTTCTGGATGATTGATGTTTTCGCGGTTCGATGAAGACAGGTCGACGTTTAGGCGTTCGGGTAAGTAAATGTTCGTCTTTTTAATACAGACCCTCCAAAAACTTGCACCAATTACATTTCAAGCATGGATATGGATATACAGTATTTAGCCAAGGCATTAGTACATATTGAAGTATTAATACTAGAGATATGCTCTCTAATACAGTCGCGTAATCTTCTATCAGTCTTGCCTATAGAAAAGCAAGAACATATTTGGCAAACAGCCAGATAAACTAAATGTGTCATATTACAAACAGCTCTCACCGTGAAGGTGAGTAGCCTACCTGTATCTGGGTACTGAAACATCTCAGAAGTGTCCAAAAACGGGTCTATATTATAAAATCTAAAGTTTACTTACCCAAATACCTAAACATTGACACCTATTCCGCGAACCGCATATATTCCGAACGCCCAAAACCACGAAATTCAAAAAGTCGAACTGTTAAACTTGTCCCACCCCACCGCCTGCTACATACACAAACAAACTAAATAAACCACATACATACACTAACCAAAACCCTACTTCTAACCCTAAACTAAACTCTACTTCTAACACTTCACTAAATTTTACATATACCACCATGTATGCACTTAACTTAACACGCACCCTAACCTTAAGGTCCGTAACTATCGCACACTTACCTTAAAAAGCTAAACCCAAACAAACTAAATAATCCACACACATACACTTAACAAAATCCTACACTAAATCTAACATACATTACCACCTATGCACTTACCTTAACCTGCACCCTAACCCTAAGGTCCGTAACTATCACACACTTACCTTACAGAGGTATACCACAGAAGGCCAACCATGATGATTCAATGTTTCCACTTTCGCACTTCTGGATGATTGATGTTTTCGCGGTTCGATGAAGACAGGTCGATGTTTAGGTGTTCGGGTAAGTAAATGTTCGTCTTTTTAATACAGACCCTCCAAAAACTTGCACCAATTACATTTCAAGCATGGATATGTTCCAGACATCTTTAAATTCATATCTTTACTAACATTTCTAGTATATCAAAGCATTCTCTTTAAGTTCTTCTTATTTTTATATACAAACCTTGGCTTGCACCCTACTATAGGACTCACTTCTTTGTCACTAGTGAGAATCTGCCAATGTCTCTTCATGATTTGCTCTATACTCTTGATGTTACTAGAATATGTTAGAGGTATAAGCATCTGTTTGGTCTTATGTTTGTGATTCATGTTCCAGGGGCCTTCTGAAAACTATGGTTTACCAATGCTGCCTCTAGTCTTTGTGATCCCATTTAAGGGTTTATCTATGTCACCATAATCATACCCCTGTCCTTAAATCTGTCTCTCAAACTACCTAGTTCTTTTTATGAACTCACTTTCACTAGCATTAAGTCAAGAGGCCCTAAGGCCCTGGCCTTCAACAATATTTCTAAAGATGTGTGTGTGTGGGGGGGTGCATATTATCTCTATGCAAATATGTATTTCTGCAACAGGTCTTCCTGTAAGCTTTGCTGATGATCTTCCCATCTGATACCCTCATAATGGTTACATATAAAAAATCTATAGTTGTCCTGGAACTATTCATGGTGAATTTCAAGAAAGAAGTAGTATTATTCATTCTATTATAAAAATTCAAAAGTGACTCTTCACTACCCTTCCAAATGAAGAAGAGATCATCTACAAATCTATGGTAGAAAACTACTTCAGGGATCTTATATAATACATGTTCTTCCTCCCATGTGGCCATAACTATGTTGGCATAGCCATTGGCACTTGACGTGCCCATAGCTATGCCATCCTTTTGTAAGTATAGAGTCCCATCAAATATAAACACATTGTTCTCTAATATTATTTCCATAACAAAACATAACAATTCTATAAAACTGCCAGATAACTGAGTATGTTTCAAAAGATAACCCTTCATCATATCAATACCAATCTGATTGGGTATGCAGGTAAATAAAGAGTGCACATCAAATGTTACAAAAATGTATCCATCATTGATATGCCCTTCAGTTGCAAATATGTATAAATCATTGAGAAAATGTTTGGTATCATTCGGTACAAAAGCAGTCACATCTAACAATGGTCTTAGATGTTTCTCAACATATACAGAAATATTTTCAGTGCACCACCCTCTCCCTGATACTATTGGTCTAAATGGAGGTTGCAATGCATCTCTGTGAATCTTTGGGAGACCCTGTATAAAAGGAATCACAGGGTTCTCACATATTAGATTATTAAATAAATCAAGACTAATACTGTGTCCTGCTAAACATTCCTGTAGGGAGTTATTAACCCTCTTTACCATTCTATTAATATTATCTTTAGTTATTTCAAGATATGTAACAGCATCATTTAACATTTCTTTCATAGATTTTACATAAAAATCATGGTCCATCACCACAACAGGGCCTCCTTTATCTGATGGCCTAATTGTAACAGTTTCATCATTACATAGTGTTTCAGAGCCTGTACTTCATTGGTTGATAAATTATTATACATTTTACTAGGTTTACTCTCATCAAATATTTCAAAAATGTCACTAAGCAAGCATAATATATACTCCCAATGAGCTCCTATAACCTCCAGAAGTAAAACTAAAAGAAACAATACAGTACCATGGAACAAAAGTCCTTCCAGGAGGCAGACAACAGCAATAACCAATGTAGTTCAAAAATGATCCACAAAAACAGTCTTCAATAACAGTCTTCAATAACAGCTCCACAAGAAAAACCAGGAACACTCAAGTCTGATAAAAAACAGCACTGCTTTATTCGAACCACACACAAGCACTTTCACTACTGCTTCTTCAGGTGTATGAAAAAGTTAAAATAGCACCTGTTTAAATACCACACAACTAAGCACATGATCAATTAGTTTAAAGGCAACATGTCATATAAAAAACTTAGCTAAAGAATGAAATACAAAAATATACTTTTAAAAACACAAATAAATAGAACTAAATACATTAGCATATATGAGTATACAAAAAATAAAAATAAAAACAGTTATCTACGTAATTTCCTTTTCTTTAATGTTGGCTTCATAGGCATACTATCATTCAAACCATGGCCAAATGTAGCCCTCAACATAACAATCCACCTAGCTTCAAGTTCTTTAGTTCTTCCTCTAATATCACTAAACCTATCACTAACAATTGCTTTTGATATTACCATGAACTTGAAACTATGGTTGGTACCTTTCTCTATAACATGTTTTGCTAGGGCATTTACCCTAGATCCTTTGGCAATATGATAAACATGCTCCCTGATTCTCTCCTTTAACATCCTATCCGTTTTTCCAACATAAAAACTTTGACATAGAGAGCACACCGCAAGATAAACAACATGCTAAGTATAGCATCTAGCACTAACCCTTATATCAAATATTCTTTTAGTATCAGGATGTTGAAAGGAAACTCCCTCTAAAATGTAAGTGCACTGGTTACATTTGCCACATGGTTTAGTACCACTAACTACATCATCCAACCCACATCTTTTAGGTACACACAACCTCCTCTTCAGATTTCTCTTGTTCTTAAAAGTAAACTGGGGCACTTCTCCTATTATGTCTTTCAAAACCGGATCTGTCAACAGTATATTCCAATGATCATTAAACACATTGGTGTACTTCCTAACATCTCTAGTGTATGGAATACACATAGCAAGCTTAGTATCACTACTCAATAGATTCTTCTTCCTCTTATCCCCACCTGAGAAATAAGGTTTAGCTCTACTAGTTCTTAGTTGCCTAACCTCACAACTCCTACCCTCCACCAACCTTCCTTCATAGCCTCTGCCCCTTAATTCCTCACTAGTGGTTTTAATTTGTTGCTCAAAGTCAATAACCCTAACGTCCAGCCTAGAGGCTCTAAAAATTTGATTCTGTACAATATTGGTAAACACATGCCTCGGATGCATACTATCCCTGCTAAGCAAACTATTAACATAACATTCCTTTCTGTGTAATTTAGTGTAGATATCCCCAGATTCATTCTTCTCTACTAAGACATCAAGAAAACTAATACTTGACTTAGAGTACCCCAAAGTAAATTTCAAGAAGGTGGTAGTCCCATTCACATAAATAGCAAAAGTTAACAATTCATCCTCAGTGCCTCCCCACAAAATAAAAAGATCATCAACAAATCGCCGATATAAAATAATATTCTCTTCAACAAATTAAAACCACTAGTGAGGAATTAAGGGGCAGAGGCTATGAAGGAAGGTTGGTGGAGGGTAGGAGTTCTGAGGTTAGGCAACTAAGAACTAGTAGAGCTAAACCTTATTTCTCAGGTGGGGATAAGAGGAAGAAGAATCTATTGAGTAGTGATACTAAGCTTGCTATGTGTATTCCGTACACTAGAGATGTTAGGAAGTACACCAATGTGTTTAATGATCATTGGAATATACTGTTGACAGATCCGGTTTTGAAAGACATAATAGGAGTAGTGCCCAGTTTACTTTTAAGAACAAGAGAAATCTGAAGAGGAGGTTGTGTGTACCTAAAAGATGAGGGTTGGATGATGTAGTTAGTGGTACTAAACCATGTGGCAAATGTAACCAGTGCACTTACATTTTAGAGGGAGTTTCCTTTCAACATCCTGACACTAAAAGAATATTTGATATAAGGGTTAGTGCTAGATGCTATACTAAGCATGTTGTTTATCTTGCAGTGTGCTCTCTATGTCAAAGTTTTTATGTTGGAAAAACGGATAGGATGTTAAAGGAGAGAATCAGGGAGCATGTTTATCATATTGCCAAAGGATCTAGGGTAAATGCCCTAGCAAAACATGTTATAGAGAAAGGTACCAACCATAGTTTCAAGTTCATGGTAATATCAAAAGCAATTGTTAGTGACAGGTTTAGTGATATTAGAGGAAGAACTGAAGATCTTGAAGCTAGGTGGATTGTTATGTTGGGGGCTACATTTGGCCATGGTTTGAATGATAGTATGCCTATGAAGCCAACATTAAAGAAAAGGAAATTACGTAGATAACTGTTTTTATTTTTATTTTTTGTATACTCATATATGCTACTTATGTATTTAGTTCTATTTATTTGTGTTTTTAAATGTATATTTTTGTATTTCATTCTTTAGGCCAGTTTTTTATGTGACATGTTGCCTTTAAACTAATTGATCATGTGCTTAGTTGTGTGGTATTTAAACAGGTGCTATTTTAACATTTTTCATACACCTGAAGAAGCAGTAGTGAATGTTCTTGTGTGTGGTTCGAATAAAGCAGTGCTGTGTTTTATCAGACTTGAGTGTTCCTGGTTTTCCTTGTGGAGCTGTTATTGAAGACTGTTATTGAAGACTGTTTTTGTGGATCATTTTTTGAACTACATTGGTTATTGCTGTTGTCTGCCTCCCGGAAGGACTTTTGTTCCATGGTACTGTATTGTTTCTTTTAGTTTTACTTCTGGAGGTTATAGGAGCTCATTGGGAGTATATATTATTCTTCTTCAGTACAATTTCTACTATTCTCCCTACAGCACCTTAGACATGGCTGCTAGTAATGAAGAGATTGAATTGGACTATACACCAATTCATAGTCCCCATGGGACCCGTGCATCTGGGGATAAAGATAAAGATAAAAATCGCAAGACTGAATCTTTCATTAGTAAAATTGTTGTTACAGACAACCCCTTGTTATCATGTGGTGTTGTAACACAAGAAGATGTAATCAATTTTGACTTTTTAGCACTTAGAACTGAGTTGCTAGATTTGGAAAGAGAATTATCCAAACTAGCCCGTACCCAGTATGAAAGGTTCCATTTAGAGGTCTGTGTAAAGGAGAAGGTCATTCCACGTAGTTTAAGGGTGTTGAAAATGCCAGCGCAAGTTGGTGTTGATGATATATTATTGACTGAATGGCAGAAATTAAATATCTCTACTAGTTTGAGCTACCTTAACCTATTGATTAAAGCAGCAAGAAGGAGAGAAACCACGCTTATTGGCATTATAGACAGTAAATTTCAACAGTTGGCAGCTAAGTATGAATGTGACATTTTTGAACAATTATTGAATGAAACTATGGAACATGTTTCGTCGTATAAACAGAAGTTAATGCAATTGAAAATGAGTAAATTGCATAGAGATCGGAAGTATTTTCAATTAGGGCATATCTTCTCGTGGCCCCGTATTTCCACAACTAATGGTAGTGAACCAGATTCCAATCTGGTTAAGGAGCGTAATGATGCAGTTCGACAACGTAATGACGTCAGTTCTCTGCACCTTGAGCGAGTTCATTCACCAAAGCGAGGAAATGGCGTTAATATGAAAGTGTTAAATGACACAGCGATTAATTTGACCTCAACAGGTCCTTCTGCTGTTTTGGTACCTGACGCTATCCCTAAGAAGAGAACTGTGGTAACCGTTGCTGAGGTTCATTCGGAGCCTCATAGTGATGGTTCGAATTGCTTCTTGGCTGATATAGGTGGCATTGAAGGGCAGCTAGATGGGTGAGCAGATGCTCTGCTCATTCACAAGTTAAATTTTCCTTTACAGGTTCGAGACAGGTCCGTTGGGAGAACTGGTATGAAGAAGGAGAATGTTCAGAACAGGGGAAGAAGCACTATGCGCTACAAAATGAAGAACAAAGACAATATGGACAACATTTGGCCCATAAAGAAGGCCTTCCAACAGCAAGTAAGACATTTGTAACAAATTTGTCTAGTCATTCTTTGACTGAATCTGAATATAGTGTTTTGAGTAAGGGACTAACTTTTATCCCTGCTTCAGATATGAATATAGTTGACTTGATCTTAGATTTTAAGTTGTTTACGAGAAATCTAATGTTAAAAACTATGTATAGACAGGCGGCTGCTAGTAAGCCTTCTGACTTTTCTAAATTTGTTAAACCAAGTTGCTATATACCTATACTTTTGCCTATCATTAATGCTTTTGAACAAATATGTATCGCTGACATCTATGAAGTATATAACAATGCACAATGTGATAAGAGAATTTTTGGTAGGAATAATCTTAATAAACAAGAATCACGTGCTCTGCGTGATTTAGAGAGGAATGACAAATTAGTTATACGACCAGCTGATAAGGGTGGCTGGATTGTGGTGTTTGATGTAAGTTTTTATAATGAGCTTATGGGAGAAATGTTGTCAGATGTGAGTTTTTATGAACCCACAACCTTACAGGAAGTGAAGACCATGGCACTTTCTATTAGTAATGAAATTAAGTTGATGGGGGAGCATGGATTTTTAAATTGTGAATTGCAGAAGTATTTTTTGTTTGAGAATTATGTTATACCTCAGATACAGGGACTGCCCAAGCTACATAAGAATATAGTTAGGCCCCCTATGAGACCAATTGTCTCAGGGGGTGGATGGTGTACTGAAGCTATTTCAATATATTTAGATTTTAAATTGAAACCACTACTAGAGAAATATCAAACATTACTACGGGATACTGAACATTTTTTGAATGATTTATTTGTATGTACAGAGAATTTTGATAAGATGGATAGTGTGTTTTTAGTCACTCTAGATGTGGTCTCATTATTCACTGTCATCCCTAATTCTATAGGTCTTGAATATTTGAGCAGGTTACTGTCTTCTAGTGATTTATATAGGGGTGAAGAAATAGCATTATTACAGGATTTGTTGAACATTGTCTTGGAGAATAATGTTTTTATGTTTGATGGTAAAGTATACTATCAGAAAAATTGTGTAGCTATGGGCAGTTCCTGTTCTAACAGTTATGCTAATGGTGTCATGTTGGCTTGGGAGATGGAATTTATTCATTCCAGTCCATATGAAGAGAATATTATTTTATATCAGCGATTTGTTGATGATCTTTTTATTTTGTGGGGAGGCACTGAGGATGAATTGTTAACTTTTGCTAATTATTTGAATGGGACTACCACCTTCTTGAAATTTACTTTGGGGTACTCTAAGTCAAGTATTAGTTTTCTTGATGTCTTACTAGAGAAGAATGAATCTGGGGATATCTACACTAAATTACACAGAAAGGAATGTTATGTTAATAGTTTGCTTAGCAGGGATAGTATGCATCCAAGGCATGTGTTTACCAATATTGTACAGAATCAATTTTTAGAGCCTCTAGGCTGAACGTTAGGGATAGTGACTTTGAGCAACAAATTAAAACCACTAGTGAGGAATTAAGGGGCAGAGGCTATGAAGGAAGGTTCGTGGAGGGTAGGAGTTCTGAGGTTAGGCAACTAAGAACTAGTAGAGCTAAACCTTATTTCTCAGGTGGGGATAAGAGGAAGAAGAATCTATTGAGTAGTGATACTAAGCTTGCTATGTGTATTCCGTACACTAGAGATGTTAGGAAGTACACCAATGTGTTTAATGATCATTGGAATATACTGTTGACAGATCCGGTTTTGAAAGACATAATAGGAGAAGTGCCCCAGTTTACTTTTAAGAACAAGAGAAATCTGAAGAGGAGGTTGTGTGTACCTAAAAGATGTGGGTTGGATGATGTAGTTAGTGGTACTAAACCATGTGGCAAATGTAACCAGTACACTTACATTTTAGAGGGAGTTTCCTTTCAACATCCTGACACTAAAAGAATATTTGATATAAGGGTTAGTGCTAGATGCTATACTAAGCATGTTGTTTATCTTGTGGTGTGCTCTCTATGTCAAAGTTTTTATGTTGGAAAAATGGATAGGATGTTAAAGGAGAGAATCAGGGAGCATGTTTATCATATTACCAAAGGATCTAGGTTAAATGCCCTAGCAAAACATGTTATAGAGAAAGGTACCAACCATAGTTTCAAGTTCATGGTAATATCAAAAGCAATTGTTAGTGATAGGTTTAGTGATATTAGAGGAAGAACTGAAGAACTTGAAGCTAGGTGGATTGTTATGTTGAGGGCTACATTTGGCCATGGTTTGAATGATAGTATGCCTATGAAGCCAACATTAAAGAAAAGGAAATTATGTAGATAACTTTATTTTTATTTTTTGTATACTCATATATGCTACTTATGTATTTAGTTCTATTTATTTGTGTTTTTAAATGTATATTTTTGTATTTCATTCTTTAGGCAAGTTTTTTATGTGACATGTTGCCTTTAAACTAATTGATCATGTGCTTATTTGTGTGGTATTTAAACAGGTGTTATTTTAACTTTTTTCATACACCTGAAGAAGCAGTAGTGAAAGTGCTTGTGTGTGGTTCGAATAAAGCAATGCTGTGTTTTATCAGACTTGAGTGTTCCTGGTTTTCCTTGTGGAGCTGTTATTAAAGACTGTTATTAAGCAAGCATAGTTTATACTGCACAAGCTTTCAAAAGTTTGCAGTCATAGCGCTTGAACAACTTGATGTTTTTTTATTGGGATATTGATGCTTTGCTGGAAGTATGGGAACTGGAGGGGAAAGTATTGCTTGGGGCTGATTCTTTCCCTGGGCTTAATGAAACATTTAACATTAAATGTGCATTGCGTTGGCTCAGGTAACCCCTAAGCAACCTTTCTGCCTTTAATCTTTGTTTTTCAAACTTGTTTCGGCCTTGTTTTGGGTTTGTTTGAATTTTATTACCTTTTATCACCTTTGACAATGTCTGCACATCGGTAGCAGTTTTTCTTTTGAAACTAAGACATGTCAGTTTTTTATAGGTGGAGTTAATTGCACCTTAAACAGTATTTATTGGTTTGTACACTGGATTCTTATCATCACAATGTTTTTCTGAAGAAGTTCTTCAAACGAATAAAGATCGAAAGCACTCAACACAGGTTCTGCTTTTTCTGTCTGGCCTGGTACAAGAAGTTTTTATTCCATTTGTGCATAAATGCATATTTTATTATTAAACAAGTATAAATATCTGAAAACTTGTAGTAGACCGACAAAAGGTATCAGTGACTATATTGTCCCCATTATGCAAGCTTTCATTTGATGCCATAAAGTACCAATTACTCTCCTTCAGGGGCAAGTTATTAACATAAATATTAATATGGAACGCATTCATAATGTGGCACACTCACACTTTCTAATCCTCTGTCTACTCCATGTGGGTCACCAACCACTAATGATCTGCGTGAGTTGAATTGTCATGTGAAATGCTGTTCATGAATGCTACTATGTGGATGGTGCTTGACATGTTTGCATAAATATGATACCTATATATATTTTGTGTATTTTAATTGTTAAAGAAGTACAAACTCTACAAAATGGTTGTAGTCACACATCAGTTCTCTTTGAGAATTTTACAGCATGTCTTTCAGCTGGTACCACAAAGCACAATCTGCTTTCTGTTGGTCAGTTTATTATCAGAAATATTAATATGGCATATATTCATAATTAGGCATAAAAGTAAAATTACTCTTTTCACAGTTACTGACAACCTCATTTATATCAGAAGACATTCCTGACTGATATGATGAGCTGGCATATGAAATGACATTCTAAAATAATGCTAAGTGGACAGCCCCTGACACATTTGTATAAATATGGTATTTTTATATATTTGTGTATTGCTGATGAAGTACAAATGCCTGTAAAGTGACAGAAGGCTGACTTCAATTATTACTGACTAACACAACTACCTGTGAGCCCAAAAGTTTAAATGAAGGAATAGGAATACTGTCTAGGATGCATACAAAATCACATACACCAACTATTATATTTTACAATGAAATAATATCTCTGGCTGACTTAAAACTATGCCAAATTATATAAGTCTAGACGTATCAATAAGAAACAGAAAGCTATCAAACATAAAAAAATGCTTTATAAAGGTATGCGTGGAAATTAACATACTGTTAAGACATACAATATTAAAAAAAAACATACATGTTGCTCTCTGGGAGATCCAGCCACTCTACCAGGTTTGGAGATGCTAGAATGGGATCTGGCCCACAATAGGTAGCCTACATTTGTTTATACAATATTAGCAAAGGCAAAGACCCAAGGGAGGAGAGGATCCACACAATACAAAAGTGTAACTAAATAAATAAACAATTACAAGGCAAAATAATCTTGCTTTAGAAATCTACAGTGTCATAAATTGTTTGCTAGACTTTGCATCTGCAAGACCTCTAATTTTCCCAGTAAATCTTCAAACACATTAACAGTGCCAAAATTGATGTGCATATTTCCTCTGACAACCAAATGCACTGCCAGTAGTTTTTCTCCTGTTAAAACATTCAGATCCCTCATTAATAACAAACTTTATAAACATCTCCAGAATTCATGTATAACAACCTGACAGCCCAATAAATCAGACTCCAGTAACCAGCATATGGTGAATGATGCAACTGCGACCAAGACACTGCTGCCAGAACAGCACCTGTCTCCACAGCAAAAACATTCCATGATCAGGACTGCCAAGATAACTACACTAGGTCCACTATAACTATATCAGGGCCACAGTGCCCACCTCAAATGCATACAGTAATCACAATAGGCACACTGAGGGAAAAATATAATAGCTGTCAGGGGGATCTGTGAGACTACATAGATGTTAGCAATGAAAATCAGCAGTCACAAATGAAGAACGTTGTTTGATCCCTGTGTAAGGCCAATTACCCTCCCATAAACATTCATTAAACAACAGCAAGTTATTATACTTCATGTTTGCATACTAAGTAAGGGAGAAGAACACTGAATAAAATATAAAATCCAATTAATTTTGAGGAGTGTTCCCTAAGCAGTACATTGCATTGCTTAATAAATGAGCTACACATATCCTACTTGATGATTCCCTGCAAAATAAGCAACCAAACTGGCAGAGGTAAAGAAATGAAAAAAAAAATAAAATAAAAAAGCATGTTTATATCTTAAATCTAAACAGTAAATTTAGTATGAAATTTAAGTATGAAGCAATGTCAACAGCCCCTCCATGGAACACTGAATGATTTTGTAAAGCATCCCTGCATGTCATAACATTATGAAAAATAAAAGAAAAATGCTTCAGGAAATTTTATCACAAGTAATTCACTCACCAAGCACAATTGCTAATAGTTGTACTATTACCGGCAATCATCATGCTGCTCTCCAAAACTGAAGAATAGAAATTCTAATTTTTCCTTCTAATATTTCCATCCACTGTTTAAAAATTCTCTAAACTAAAAAAAAAGTCACAAATTCCCTGCTCCATCATTCATTTAAACAGCCACGCAGCTGCAACTCTTTAAATGAACGAATTCTGGCATCAGTCCTGAAATGCAATACTAAATGAATGCTGGTAATGCACTGCCGGTGATCAGTAGTCCACTTCATCACCATTGGTATTGTCATTTGCAACCCTTTATGGCTTGCACCCATGGCAGTTGCTCCTTCATCCCAGTCCAATTACAGCTCTGAAGGAGATTCAATTTATCAAATGATTTCCAATAAAGTATAATATTACTGAAAAAAACAATGAACAAATAAAAAAGCTAAGAGTCTATGTCCCCATTTAGAAACAAGTTGTGTAGCAGGTAAAAGAGGTAAAGATTAACCTGGAAATTAATTAATATTATATACTGATTCTTTTTATACCCCTTATCATTCCTCTCAACTGCTTAGCCAAAGAAATCTGGACAAAGCCAAAAGTAATGGCAGACACGGGCCCAAAAATACGGGCAAATTTTAAATATTGGTCTTATATACTTAGAACATTGATAGACTAAAAGGTTTTGAGTTAGCATACATTTTCTGAAGGATTTGAAGTCTGAAACTCAAATGTCTGTCAATACTTAATGATTTGCCAGAAAAACTCAAATTTTATGAAGAGCAGAGCAAAAATATCAGGCAAAAATCTGGACATTTTGCGAAAATCTAGACAATTGAGAGGTAGGAGCCTTATGAATTTGTTAAGTTATATTAAATGTCTTACACAGACACACACACACATGCATGCATGCACACACACACACACACACACACACACACACACACACACACACGCACGCATGCACGCACACATACACACACACACACACACACACACACACACACACACACACACACACACACACACACACACACACACACACACCATAGCTCTCAATTTTTAGTGTAAGAATCAGAGACAAATCCAAAAATAATGGGGAAACCAAAAGCCTAAAATCATGGACTGATATTAAATGTTGTTCTTGCATACTTAATAACTTACTTAAAACATTTTAGAATTATAGGGGTTTACTACAGCATGTGCTATCCAAGAGCTAGGAAGTCTGAAAACTTAAATGGTTCTTATTATACAGCCTGCAGCCCTCAACCATTTGTCAGAGAAAAAAAAAAATCTAATTTTGTTAGGAATAGACAAGGCATATCAAACTTACTCACCTGCCTGTATCAGGGAAAAAAATGAAGACATCAGGAACAGTTATGTACTTTGCCAGAAAGCCCTTTTTGTGGTATGAGATGGTTAAACAGAATTAGGGTTTGCAATCCTATCGGGTTCCATCCAGAGCAGCACAAATGGCTCACCATGGGATTTGTTGGTCTTTAGAGAACATCAGGTGCCTGCACTGTGTTAGATGGAATAGACAGCAACAGCCTCTCCAGTGCTATGTAATAGGAGGGGAGGGGGCTTTTCTAGAAAATAAACAAAAATAAAATCTTCATTTGCATATGCTAACATTTTCCACAATGCTATATAGAGTTGATTCACTGCCACTGTATGTTGCAGAATGAAGCATGCATTTACTTCAGAACTGGGGACCACCCAGATCTTAAAAAAAAAAAAAAAAATATATATATATATATATATATATATATATATATATATATATATATATATATATATATGTATATATACACACATATATATATATATATATATATATATATATATATATCTTATACACAACACGTGTGATTTCCTCTTATTTTAAATGCACACTGCTACTTTTTTTGCATCCAGTTAAAGATGCAGTCATTGAACTTGGCAATCATGGTGTTGCATCTTTAACTGGTCACTGTAGAATAATATTTCTGTTTTTGTTAGTGAGTTCTGACTGAGGGTTGCAGGTATGACAGCAAGGCTTTTATTAAGAAGCTTGTGCTGTAGGCATGTATAGCTGAAAAGCAAGTTTGGCACAGAAGGTAAGATCCAGTTCTAAAAATGGGTATAACTGATTAAATATGAAACACAAACACTAAGACCTTCACAGATATAGTAAAGTTTCCCTACCTGGTTCACATATTCTTCACCATAGCAATATGCAACTGACAAGCTCCTGCTAAGTCCAAAGTAAAACTCAAACCGGCAATGGTAGTAAGGTTTCTGATACCTTGATTGCCTTATGTGTAATCATTTTACATCTCACTTGACTATACCAGCTTACGATTTCCCTAAACTGTTGCAGCTCCAATTTTCAAACCCTCACCAAATGCCTCATTCTCATGCTTGCATTTTCCATTTTTTATACTGTCTGTTAGGATCTTTAAAGACTGCTCAGTCAATTCCTGAATAGGAAAAAAGAAAGAGTAATCTGCCAGATAATAATCATTCTATGTTTCCCAACTCATAAGCAAGAGTGCTGCATCCATGTCTAAGGAATTAATAGTTCCACTCTACTCAGCCCTTATCAGACCCATCATTGAGTACAGTGCCCACTTTGGCAACAGTTGGAATGCTGTCAAAGGTTCCTCACCGGGAGAGTTCAAGGTATGAATACCCTGTACAACACAGATTGCCTTAAGGTCTTATCTGTATACTCAGTCTCCTACAGGTTACTGAAAGGCAATCTATGCTTAGTGTTAAAGGTATCCTCATATCCAGCTCTGATGGATCTTTTGCACATCTGCGAGTCAAACAGCACCAGAAACACTAGCTCCAAGGACCAGAACTTTGCCTGTGACATAAATTGAACCTACTGGAGGGACCAATATGTGTCTCAAAGAATCCACATACTATGGAATAAGTGCTCCATCTATGTGAAGCAGAGTTCATCCCTGACCCTTTTCAAAAGAAAGCTTGATCGTTGGATGGGAAATGAAAGAGTCACTGCAAGTCTGGCCCATATGTCTCGGATGGACAGAGGCTGACAGTAACAAAATTAATTCCCAACTAGCATACCCCACCACATAACCCTTAGCTACCTCTTTACGAACATACCCAGCCATACAGGTGTCCATGGAATTCTGGGTCAAAACTGGGCTGGGTTGCACAGCTGGGTTTGTGAAGACCCTGGTGATTATTAGCCTAGTATATACCTATGAACATATAAACTTACAATGTATAAGTGAGTTATACATGTGAGACAGAACAAACAAACTAAAAATGTTTAACTGTCTCACAAACAGTAAAAGACTGCCTAAAAGGTTGTCTGTGAGTTAGAGGAGTGACTGGGCAGAGTCTGCCAATGCAAGCACTGATACTGAGCATGTGGGTAGGCTTGTGATCAGGATCAGAGTCAGTACTGCAAGGATGCAAATCAGAAGGGTGGGAAAGTGCACTGGTTTGCTGTTAAAATTTATTTATTTTTATTTATTTATCTATTTTACATTTGTTGACCAGGAAAGTCCAGCTGAGCTATTGCCCTTTTTCAGTGGAGGCCCAGGGAGAAAAGCTCCAAAGACATACAATGCAATAAAAATAGCAATATAGATACATTTTCATAAAAATAGCAATAGAAATTTTTGGAAGTTAAAATATGCAAGGTACATACATGTATATTGTTGACAGATAAAGCAGTACTATAAACAAAAAGGAGAATGTTAAAAAGTAGAATAAGTTATATGCTAAAAACAAGAGTTGAGTAAACATAAGGTTTTGTATGCAGAGTAGCAGAAACTTAAAAGGTTACATAAGAATTTCAGGGAGCAGAGTATAGAAGAAGCTTTGGAGGTGTGAAGATTGGGGGAAGATGGGTGAAGGCTGCCAGCCTAGTCAAATAGAATTTGATACATAATTCTATCATTTGTATATATAAATGTAAAATACAGGCTTGTGTTCTTAAATGGAAATGCTGTAAAATGTGAACTTCAAGATTGTTGCAACATTGCCATCTGCTGTAAGGAGAACTAAGCCAAGCATTTCACATGTTCTTTGAAGTAAAATTATCTAAATAGTGGTGTTGAAGCAGCTGGCTGAACACATTCTTTCTATTGTCTTAACTTAAGGAATAATTGCTAGAGTGTACATATGAAATGTCTTTTATTGTTGTAGTTTCCTGAGCAGGTGCTAGATTGCTAAATAATGCAGTTTGTGGCCTGGGAACTCCAGACTAAGTCTCAAAATGATGCAATGTGTATACTAGGAAAACCTAAGTGTCAAAATGATCCCTGGGATTCATGAAGCTCGGTGCAAGGATGGCGTTAGCCTTGCGCCAACCGTGCGGTGTAGAGATGGCGCAGCAGCACCACATGCATATTAATGAAGGTGCGCTGCAGTAACGGCCACATGCAGAGGAAATGTGTACGAGTGCAGGGGGCGTGTCCAAGTGCTGCACGAAGGTGTGAACATGGCTGCATACGTGCAACCTAAAATGTTGACTAGTACAGCCTGCCTCTAATAGTAATCACTCCTGTCAGTGTCCGTGGATAGTGAAATGTATGCAAAGCATACAAGACATTTTTGCGAAGACCACAATAAGAAGTAAACACAAAGGCACGTAGCTGAATATTGAGTCCCCATCCCTCGAACAAATGATATTTAAAACCCCGTGCCCGTATTCCATTGTAGTGTCGCTAGTTATACCAAGTGGAAGTGAAACGCATCGTGTTAGTGTGCCGCCAATTTCTAAGCGTAGCCCAATGATTAGGGTTACCACCTGTCCTACATTGTGAGGGACAGTCCCCCTCTAGGCAGGTGTGTCCATACCAAAGCCATTATAAATGTGAAATGTCCTGCGATAGTAGGACATAATTATGTCCTATATTTTATGTAATAGTCCCATACAATACTTATGTCCGTATATAAAATACCTAAATGTTACAAGAAACAGAATAAGCAAGTAAATGAAACAGAATAAGCAACTACACCCCTACAACAATAAAAGCTCATATGAAGGCATAAAACTAAAGTACTATCCTTTGTAATGACTGTGGGTATTTGTTGGCCTGTAAACTCTGATGTGTGTCCTGAAAATGTCCCATCCAGCTCATATGAAAATGTGCCAACCCTACCAATGGTCAGAGCATTCACCCAATATCTGCCCATTCGCGGTCCAAGTCGTCCTTGTCAGGATGGCCCATAGATGAATGGGTATTACCCGGGTCTACCCACCATGTCATGAAAGATAAGTATTTGCGTCTACCTATGTGCATGATGTACAGCACGTGGATGATCAGAAATGCTAGGGTAGTCCTCACAACTATATTGATCCCAGAGATATGTCGTGTACACAATGTGTTCTGTTGACTGTGCCATGGGTCATCAACTAGAGAAGGGATGAAAGGTGTCTGTGGAATACGGGGGTGGGGGGTGACGGGTAATGTAATAATTCGCCAAGGGGAGACTGGGTTGGATGCACAATAGGTGAACTGGAGGTCTACGAGGGAGCAGTGGGTGAATCAGGAAGATAACCAAAGAACAAATATACACATCCACAATACAATCCCACAAACATGTGAACATTAAAAAGTGCTATACACATGCTCAGAAACGTTACCAGCACATACCCAAATAATGGTCTGGCCTAAACTGAGCCATCCAACCCCAACACACATAGATACATATTTGAATACCCATCATCCCCTTCACAGCACACCCCCCCTTCCTGAACGTCCACCAAAACCACCCATACTCGGGCTGCTAGATAGGCACAACCATATCTGCACATAGTGACCCCTACCCATATCTAGTAGGCAGTCTCACCCTAGGCAGTCTCAGGATTGCAAACTATGTATCCCTTGCATGTACAACCCTACCTTATAGCCGTAAAGTAAAGAAGGTCATCGGTCCCCACAATTTTTGGATATCCCTCATGGGATAAGTATCTGTTTGAAACATTAGACTTGGTGTCACGACACGATGTCCAGTCCTGTATACATCTGGACACAAGTTGTATGAGCAGTAGTTGTCCACTAGACTGCTCAGACTCCAGCCGGTCTTGCAGAACCTACGACTCAGGATTAAACACCTGACTGTGATGCACGTCTCCCCACGTGCATTATTGGGAATATATACCTTACACATTCGCATAGTGGCAGTTGGATATA